>NW_023606820.1:0-60001 GCF_013339745.2 Dermacentor silvarum | reverse complement strand
GTTTTGCTACTAATGTTCGACAAGAGTACGTATATTTGTTGTTACCGCATCGGTAATATTCTTAATAAACATTAAGGTTCGGTCAAGATCCCAGTCATCGCGATCCTTTATGGTTTGCTCTATTTCATTCAATTTCAGCGATAAGATGTATACGCTTTGTAAAAAATTATCCGCAAAGCTGCGGAGAAAATATTCATGTTATAGATAACTGGTGCGCAAGAAGAGTGAGGTCACAAGCAAGGGAATGACAAGGACGCCGCGGAAATAAACATTACGCTGACGCAGAGTACTTCGTAGTTATCACCGAAGTTATGAAGCGTTTCCCCTACATCGGGCATCTTATACACGCAATTTTTCATACTATTTCACAAAGAAACTTTCCGCTGTGACTTCTTATGTGCTTTTACTGCACCTGAATATGAACCGACGAAATCTCAAACATCAATGAAAGCACTCATTCAGTATTTTTGAATCGCCGAGAGCCTACCACAATCCTTTTCTGTGGACATTCTTATGCCAACTTTTTTTTTTTTTTTGGGGGGGGGGGGGGGGGCGTCTCACTCCTGTCTTCCCCTTTATTCCCCTTCATATGACCGAGCGCCTAAAAGCTTTCACGCAGAATCGTAGTGTGTTACTAAACATAAAAGAAACCAAGCAAGCTCTTCGCCGCACCCAGGGCACATGTAAAAAGTGCACTGAGTGCTGACAATCGTGTTGTTGGAACTGGGAAAAATGTTTTGTTTGCCAGTCAAATGTATTTTATACGTGTATTTTGTTTCGACTAATTCATCCGCTGAGCACCGAGTCAAGCTGCAGCTCAATAGCCTTTTTAACGCCGTTAAGGGCCCCGTGTCGCAGAAAGTCCGGCATCGGTGTCGGCGTTGGCACCGGCGTCCGCGGCTGAGAAACTCACCCCGAACCACCCCGACCACGCAGGCCCTCCACGTGGCACAGAGGGGTTAGTGAACTAATTGGATTTCTCAAAGTAAAATGCCTCAAAAAATCGTAAAGTACGTTTTCCCCACTACCTACAGACGTGATAGCGTCGGATTGCAACTTGAATACACGAGAAAGCATAATGCTGTTACGCGAATACTGAAACACAAACACCTTTTCCAGCATTTCTGCCATTCATAAAGCGGCGCGCCTGGGTCGGTTCCTTGCAAAAACACCATCCAGATGGCGCTCACCTCCTCGGCAGCAGCGAAAAAAAGAAAGCACGGTTACCGGAAAGCCTGACAAGCAATCAGAGATCTTTGAATGCTATCGCATTCCACTCTTAAAGGCGTATTCCAACTTTTTTTTTCTTGTCCCAGCATCCTTTTATTCAGGCACAAAAATGCTGAAGTATAGTGGAACCCACAGAAATTATTTACGACAAGGCCACGAGCCAGAGGTATAGTTTCGAATCCCCAGCACTGCTATGTTCTTACCGGTTAAAGAACTGGAGCCTGGATAACATATTAAGTCAATTTAAGGAATAACTGCAATCAAGTATTTATGAAGTGTGCAGTCGGCAAGAAAGCAACGTTGTTTCCTCCAGCGCTCCAAAATTTACTTCATTGGTGAACTCAAAATAATTCCCTCTAATATCAGGACAGAAAATATCGAGAAAACATGCTCATCTCGACTATTTACTGTGCAGCTCTTGTTGCTGATTAAATGATGAGCAGTGGGAAAATATGCAATGGTTGGAAATCCATAAAAATAATTTCCAACCATTAGGGAACGTAAAATAAATCAAAAGAAGAAAAGAAAGAAGATTCTATTCTCCACAGGGTCACTAAGATCTCGAAGATTCCTCTCTCCGAACACCCTGCGCAAATCGTCCGGCCATGACTCAAAATATCTGACAACACAGGTTTCGCATAATTGTTCGATATATATCGTGACGTAGACAGGGATTCGCTTAATTTATCGTAAGAAGGAGCCAGAACACTTACAGATACAGGCCTCGTTATTGTGCACAATTTGAGGCGAATGCACATACAGCGCGTGCTACGAGATGGGTTAATACAAGTCTTACTGGCACTTTCGCTTCCTGACCCTGTCACTGAAGAACGCCCTACCATATTATCATGTTCTGCGGTAAAAAAAAAAAAAAAAAAAAACGCCATCTGTACCCTTAACGTCTTAAAAGTAGCGTGTACAGTAGAAAACTTGATATAATGCGCTGGAATTGGGTTGTGGTCGGTTCACATCTTGGAAAGTGTCCGTATATTGTGAGTTAAGTTGGCTGACATAATCAGCCTTGTATGTATGGAACGCCACGCACGTTGGAACCAGAGGGCCACATGCGTGACACTCGCGCAGCTTGTTCATTCTATCGCAACCGAGAGTTGTTTGTGTTCTTAGAACGCGTTGCTCTTCGAGACCGGGATCGCTGGGGATGGCGCCCTTCCACAGCGGTGCCCAAAATGTAAGGACATTTTACGGACAGGCGCATGTAACGAGAGGCCAAGCAGCCGGCTCACTGGGCGCGTGTCACTCAGCGGCGTATAGGCGCGTTCTCGTGGTCTTACACAAACACAGGCACTGTAGTGGGTGGTCGCATTCCCGTTGCGGTGCGGGAGATACACAGTTTACGCCGTCGAGAATGCATGTGCAAGAATGCAGGCAACGTCGCGCGCCGTTCTGCAGCATGCCCGGTGTTAGTGTGTTCGCGGAACATACCATTGCACCGGACCGTCTGCACCGAGGTGTGTGGACCCCGAGCAAGAGGGCCATGTGCTGTTCGTTTAAGTGATGTTGATCTGTGTGTTCCAAAAAGCGTACTAAAGAAGGTGGGTGGTCCCAGTGTGTAATGTTAATGGTCGCGCCAACTTTCAAAAAAACTGATTGGAAGAATGCGAGAGAGGAGACCTAAATAAGGGTACCGCCCCAATTCGGGAAGGTATTCAAAAGAGTGTGAGAGATGACAGGAAGGAAAGCGAGCGAGCCGATAATCCACAGCCGCTAAACGATGTATGCTACTTTGTCCTAATAAACATATATATTCGTCGGTTGGCCCTCCCTGAATGCAAAGTGTCACCGGATGTTGACGAAGACACCTTGAAGAATCGTCTGCCTGGAAGATCTGCAGAAGAGGAAACTTAACTATGTGTATGCGAAAACGCGGAACAGTTAGAACTACGTGCTACCGATATAAAATGAAGGGAATGTACAGCAGCAGCGGAAAAAGATTAACACGAGTGACCGGTCACCCGATAAGATAAATTGTGGCACGCAACGCTGTCGTTCCCTATAGCACGCCGAAAACGAGAGTGCGAGGCAGCCCTTCTAAGAAAAACAGTGTGCACGGGAACAAGAGCGCTGCGTACCGCAATTTCCCTGCTCCAGCAAATTCGGGATAATCTTTTTCCCCTGCAGGCCTACAACGAGTGCTAGATATCTTATTCAATTGGTAACTCACGTCCAAGTTTTATAAAATGTGGCGAGCCTTGTTTGAGTTCATGGTCTCAGGTGACAGACAGACAGACAAAGAACTTTATTAAATTGGTCCTGAGAAGCCCTGCCCTAGGGCAGAGCTGCGGGCCGCTCCCACGTGGGGACGGGTAGGCTGAGCCTAACCGCCGCATCGTGGGCTCTCGTCGCAGGCGAAGTAAACTGAAATTACTTGATGTCTAAATTAAAGGGTTAGCCGGAATTTCACGGCGGAAATAAATTCTAGCTTTTTTACACGCACTGTGATGGGGCTCTCGAAAGCGGTAATAGCGCGCACAGTCTTGCCCAACCGATACATAGCGAGAATGGTATAGGCGGCTTCTTCTTCTCTTCGTCTGCGATAAAGCAGTATGCCCTGCCATCTGAGCTAAGCTTCTGCTTCACTTTGCGGTCCTTGTGGATCTGAAACGACTGTGAAAGCGGCGGCGGTCACCAAAGAGCAAACATTAATTTAAATTTTGCTATCAAGAGCAGCCCTATTGGAAAGCCACTTGTTCGTCATCGTATATAGCGCGAGTGCTGCTTCCCACACAAGTGTGCGATTTCCCCACGTATCGCGTCAAATTTATGTTAGCACCAACACTACTGCTCTGCTTTATCTTCATCAGCTGGCCTGCTCTCTCGCTGGGCCAGTTCTTTGCCAGCAACGCTGAGATTGTGTCACTCGGCATGCTTGGAGCGTCTGCGCCGCAGGCCTGGCCTTTCAACTGGACCATATCTCACTGTTGACAATATTACAAACATTACGGCGCATGTTTACAATGTACAGTTAATGGGAATCGTGATAAAAGACTAGTTCTGTGTTTCTACATTTCGAAACGGTCATGTAAGCCGAGTAGCTGGCGTCAAGTTATTTGTTCAATTTACCTTATTACGCACGCAGCAAAGTGAAACGTGGGTCGCAGTGAAACACCTCTGTTAATCCGCAGGGTGGCGAAAAATGAAGTTTGGCTATGCGGTGCGATAAAACAGTCCATCACGCCGCTGCTGCTGAAGTGAATGTGCGTCCAATCGGGAGCTGCTCACCGCGCCAGTCGGAATAAGCACGTGGTAAGATTGAAGTGTGACGTCAGCTTCACTGTACGCATTGCTTTTACGGCACACAGGTGTTGGACAAAGACCCGCCATTTTGCGTTGCCGTTTGCGTAATCACATAAATTGCACGAATAAGTTGATGACAGACATTTCGGTCTACATGGGCATTTTCAAATGTAAGAACACGGAACTACACTTTAGTGCCGATTCCTTCCAACTTTTCAATATATTCATGTGCCGGAAAGTTGGTAACCAGGCAGGTAATTATTGCCGATATTTGATATCATAAATCGTTTGCTTTGATTTTTGTGGCAAATGATGCCTGCCCGGGCAGATAATTCACCTGTGGCGACGTAATTCGAGTAATCTTTTTACTTCTTTTTTTAAGTGTCTGATGTATGCAACAACAAAACACCTACTGTACCCTTAACAGCCATAAAATCAGCTACAGAAACACTTAACCACATTGTCAATTGAGTCTTTTATTAACGAATATTTTGCAGTCCGGGATGATGAGCGCTCAGGCTGTCAAACATAGGAGCAGTAATGACTTCGGAGATTGCAGAGTTGCATCACACACGGATACGAGAGCTTCCTCTCTTGTGATTCGGAATTGTGTGGATTACGAAAGCACTCGAGCAACTGTGATAGCCGATATCAGAGTAGCACCGAAACCGTACTGCAAAATACAGAAATGCGGCTGCCAAGGGCGCGTTTCCTTACCGTCGCATGTTACGCCAGCGCACCCAATCAAGTCGGATCGTTTCTGAAGGCGTCGTGTTCTTTTGTCTAATGCACGTATCGCTTATGGCCTCATATAATAGCATCTATGCGCTCAAAGTGCCGTCATAGTGTAGTATGCAGGCAGCACGGTTAAAAGTTGCGCGTTATCTTGATCCTCTTATCTGCAGTATAGTGCTGTGAAAGCTGCAAGTAGCAGACTAACATGGCTGCCATGACGCCCCTTCGCAAATACTTGGATATTGTTACTTCTTCCCTGCGCGCTAATGAAGTTAACAGTTGCATAAGCTGTTATCTCACCTGTTTGTTGAGAGGGTCAGATGGCTCATCTAGGGGTAACGAATGGAGTATGAGTAAATTTATTCTCTCGCTATATTCGTGTTACACGAAAACGCTCAAAAAGGCCAGATGTATATTGCTCCGAAGGAATTTCTTCCTTTAGGAGGATCCAGCCATCCGCTAGCTAAATTCTGCCAGTTAGAATTCGCAGCGCCTGAATTTTCAGCCACTGGGTGTGTTTTATACGAGCCAGCTGTGCCTGTTTTAACATCATTTAAAATTTTGTTACCTAAGAGCAGTCGATAAAAACTTGTCATGATTAGGTCTTCGTCAACTAGAATGGCCCTTTATCAGTTCTGGATTGAAAACATGAAGAAAAATAAACTGCTACTGCAATTTGCAAAACATTCCATGCGTGGTTCTTATTCCCGAAACCACCCTGTAGAAACTCAATATATCCGCTTTGTATAGGAAGTTGCAGACTTTTAATGCTCCGCCGACTGGAACAGGAAGGCCGCGAGATGACGCTCGTACTTCAGTTGTCAGGCATCAGAAACGCACAAATGCCGGACGATGGCGAGACCAACGTTTTCAAAGCAAACAGTGCTAGCCATGGTACGTGTAGAACAACAGGACACATGACGCTGTGTTGACTGATAAACAATGCCAATGTCAGCATTCCATCTCATGGCCTGACCGATAGGGATATCGCTTATCTTTGCGATTAGTGCAGTTTTTGCGCGTCGAACGATAGTTGCTTTCCTGCTATCGGCCTCCGTTTTTTATAGCGTAAGCATTCTCTCGTGAGTACCCCAGCAAAATCTGCCCGTCCTTGGAGGCTTCATATCTGCAAAAATAAATTCATGAATGGTCACGTAAACACATGTGATCGATATGATAGTGTAAATGTAGATGATTGGTAGCGTTAGAAAAAACAACAACAAAATACTTCTAACTGGATTCAAACCATGTACTGCTGCGTGGTTACGTCGCTGTTACCGCGTCAAGGTCGTAACAAAAAAGGAAAATGAAGAAGTTCCCACATGTAATCGTTATAGTAGCATGATAGTAGGTGATTGGTAGTGAAAAAAACAAAGAAAACTGGTGACGTCGCTGTCGCCGCGTCGAGGCAACACCACCTAGATAGGTGAAGGACACAATAAACAAGAAAAAGAAAAGCGATTGTGCGGCAAGAAAAAAAAAAAAACGGTTGTGATAGCGTTTTGGCTCAGATGATACGCTATATCTGCAAAATAAAGGCATAATTCGTCAAGTTCGCACATGTAACCGTTATAATAGTGTAGTAGTAGATGATTGGTTGCGACGAAGGGTAGACGTGCATAAGCTAGCTAAATAAGTAGTAGTAGTAGTAGTAGTAGTAGTAAAACTTTATTATATTCAGAAACCGGACAGGCTCCTACCCCAGTCCACAGAGGGGGTAGGGGGTTAAAGACGAAGTTTGTCCAGCAGGGTGGTGCCCCTATTTCAAGGCCCCACTAGGCACGGGCCATCCGCTCAGCTCGTTGGATCAGTCGTAGCTGATCTTCCAGGGCCGGGCTAGACAGCAGCGCCTCCCATTCGTTCCACGTGCCGTTTGTTTCGTGTTCTTCTCCGTGTTCTGCACACTCCCACGTGATGTCAGAGTGTTGGTGTTGCTCAACACCACGGGCATATGTCTCTGTATGCCGTGGGGTAGATCAGGTGGAGTGTGTGCAAATTTATGTAGGTGTTCGTCTGTAATCTTCGCAACACGGTTGCCTCCGCAGTGCTGAGTTTACCGTGCGGGGGTGGAGAGATCTTTCTATTTTCTCTGAAGTATTCCAGAATTGTTGCAAAGCAAGGATCTAGGGGTGTAGGGTCCTCTATTGCAGAGTCTGGGGCGGCACGGTGATTTGTAAAGCCTCGAGCCGCCTCGTCCGCATGCAGGTTCCCGGTGACACCCTCGTGCCCCGGTTCCCAGGTCACCGTTTGGATGTATTGAACCGTGGGGTCCCATCCAGTCCCGACAAGTATTCGGAGCGCCTGTGCTCCAACTTTGCCCCTCAGATAGTTTCTGCAAGCTTTCTGTGAGTCTAAATAAGTAAGAAAAAGCGAAGTAGCAGCCGAGCTGAAGGGTGCTCACGCATTAGACAATTCTCCGAATTTCTGTGACATTTCCTTCTTTCGTCCATGGACTTTAAATTTTACAAGTCACATTTCAAACAATAACCCCCGTATTCAGAAATGCATCTTAACTTGAAGCCCATGCTTGACTTGATTTAAATGACGCCTGTCTGTGAACGCACCGAAGGAAACGCAATGAGCGTCTTGGGCACGTTTACGCCAAGCGTCATTTATATCAAGTCAAGCATGGGCTTGAACTTAAGGTGCATTTCTGAATATGGGGGCAAAGCTTAAAGTTGGTAGTCAGTCCTGAGTGCTGTTGCTCGTCGTACGTCCCGTGTTAAGCGCTGTTTGCTCTCAAAACATGAACCAACTAGCTCACGTAGTCGAGTCAGCGAAATGATTATAATAATAAGGACTTTGAGATACCATGCCTATCAATGGTGAAAGTATAATACATTCAGAAAGATTCAGCGATATCTGCATTCTAGAACAGACCAGGTATCTCGCTTCTAAAGGGACATTCATAATAAATATAGGTTGAGCTGTTTTAGCCATTTACCCTTCTATAATGCCTATAAGATCAATAAAGACTGCCAAGATACTATCGATCTTGTCAGGAAAAGCAGAAAAATAGCGATCGAAAAAGAAGAGTCCGGCATGGAGGCAATCTCTCCAAGAGAGCAAAATAAAACAAGAGGTGAAATGCTCAAAGGTTGACCAGGTTCTGTCCGATTGGCTACTTTGCCTAAGGAGATTGGTAAGGGCAGAAAACACGAGGATAAAAGAAGAGAAGGTAAAAAAAAATGTCTCTGCACACTATATAGTTTTGCAATCAGTCCCGGGGCTTTAAAACGCACGTACACTTGCTTCTAAAGCAGTTGTGGCAGGTGTCGGCTATTAGTGTGCCACAATCCAAAAATTCTGGCTTCCGTAAGGGGACGGATATCAATCTTGAAGAGCGGAATGCTAAGGACTTTTCTTTGTGCATTAAAACGACGACAATCGCACAGAAGTGCATGGACACTATCGTCTCCATGCACCCACAAACGACATTCTGGACTTATGGTTGTCGCGATGAGGTAGGAGTAGGCATTGATAAAAGCCACTCCAAGCCATAGACGACAAATGAGAGTTACCCCCCGTTGTGGTATCCGTGCGGAAGGTGGAGATTTAGATGAGCATCCAGGGAACAAAGGCGCTGTTTTGTAATGTCTGCCGAATTGCATTGGGTCAACGTAAACTCGCGAGTATGCGCATGCAGCCTTCCCGCTGCACCTCTTCTTGACATGGTGATAGCAACGCAATCACTACTGTCATGCGCAGATCGTGCGATTGCTTGCTCGTTTACAAAGATGCAACAGTGACATGGTCACCATTGAAAGACGATGTCATGTCTTTTCTCAATTTCCCGATGGTCAATTTATGATGCGTCCGCGACATGTTCAGGGGCCCCACGGCGTAATGTAGAGAGCAAGCTCTGGAGGGGTTGCCTTAGAATCGCAGAAGATAAACTATTTCTGGGGCGTTTCCTGTTTTACCAATTGCAGATCTGCAAGCACGGCTGCAGGTTCGGCAGCCGTCGTGGATGTCAAGTGCAACGTCTTGAATTTTATTTCAATAAATTTGGGACAAATGCTTCAGCTGTTGAACTAGAGTGCATGACCGGTATATCGGTGCAAATATGTAAGCGGTCACTGTGGACTTCGCGTAGTTGCTATAATGCTGGCTGCTTCAACGTTTCTGGCGCCATTTTAACCTTCTTCTTGAGGTACGAAATGGTAAAGCTTACTCAAGGGGAATGCAGCGACCACAGTGGACAACGGAGGCCATGCACACGGACGTAACGTGATGGTAACGATTCTCCGGGAGTTGTCGTGAGACTGTTAAAACTTTTATGCGTAAAACTGGTATCGCGAAATGGTACCCTTGCGACATGTGAAATGAGCACTCTTAGAGCATCGACTGCAAGGTGTCGCGCCACGTGGTGCACGAGAAGAGTCAGAAGGCAAACCGTCAGCGTTTGCAGCTTGAAGTGCACTGGTCGTCCCGCTCAGACCAGCTGTATGCATCGTGATGTGCTAAGCACACGATTGCAGAGCAGAATGCTAATGTGTTCGCGCACAAGCGTTACGCCAGCAGCGGAAACCAGAACGTTGCCTCGGCAAAGCAGGTAGAGTTCACTTGGCTTCGCTTCTTGTGCAGCCGAACGCACTGCCGCTTTTCTGGAGACCTTCTAACCATGCTTCTCACGCAGGCGTGTCGATACCGGAATAGCACGATGGCGGTGGCGCCAAAGGCCGCAAAGGGGAGTGCGCCTCGAGCATCCGTGTAATTGCCGTCGCAATAATATGATCGCCGTTGGATCACCTAATACGCTACATGTCGAAGATCACCGGAATAAAAGAAAGATTCACGCGTTGAAGTAGGGTGCGGTCCGGCAAACTGTAATTAGCTTGGGGAATGTAGATCAATCAACCGATACAGCTGGTTCATCCTTTGCAGGTTACGGAACGATGAGCTCAAGAAGTCACTGATTCGGGGGAGGTTGTGGTATGTCTTTTTTCTGCATTCGTGAGCTGCACGCCTCAGGGGGTCACAGTTTCTTGGAAGTGTCGCGCTCGCAGCCTCGCTGGAAGGCTCCCCGCGGTGATGCGAGGAGGAAAAGCACGCGAAACGCAACAGCGAGCGGATGCTCAGCCATTCGACACCCACAGTCTGCGCCGAGGTCTCCATGACCGCACTTTTAACGAGCCTGAGCCTCGAAGTCTCCGCCACGTTTGAACGTGGTCGCGCTTACGCGTGTGCGATGCGGAAGCAGTGTGCACAGACGTCACACATTTGCTGACTTTTTGCGGTGTTCTTGTTGTTCCTCTCCCATATCTTAGATCCCTCTTCGTAAGAATCTTTGTTTTGAACTGAAAGCGAAAAAGACGTCTCCTGTCATTCTTCCGTCCTGAAAAGTTCGGTCTTAGTGGAACAACAGTGCATTTTTACGGCGAGCTTGAAATAGGTGTTATTCTGGAAATTCATTCCAATTGGCTACGCCTGACAAGCTCACCTGCTACAATTAGTAAATCGCAATATGTGTCGTGAGATAATTAACTAAGAAGTTAATTAGTGACTGTTTGTTAATTAGTTGAATTTGTGTTTCAATTTCCCCTGCTACTAATGTCTGCCTCATCGAATAACCCAGCTCATTGACAAGAATTATGCTACCTGCCGGAGGCGATTTCTAAAAATTCCGTAAACTTAAAAATGAACACCCTGTGTATGCGGACCACCCCTATACTTGCAGTAAGCCAGTAAAAGATGCAAGTAATCCTATCGCAACATTGTTAGAAGAACTTGCTTTCGTACGCACGCCGAGCGTTGCGCTTTGAGGTATCTTATTTGGAGGGAGCTCTTTAAACAGGATACAGATCATTAGGTAGATGGCGCATTACTTAAAAAAAGCGGCAAATAAAATTACGTAAAGTACAACATACTTATAGTGCGGCTTGAGGTTCACGTAAGCGCGCTGCCGCTGATGTTAGTTTTTGGGTGTGCAAAGCTCCTCTTGAATACGCTATTTCTAAAAGTCTGAAATGAATGAACTATCAATAGACAAACGAAAATTGATGGCAAGGCTTCTCGACGACATAACTTTTAATGATTTTTGATTAGTCGTTGCGGTCTGCTTAGCTTCTTTTTTCTTTCGAACTTCTCTTATCCTAGAAGTATCGGGACTGTAAATTACTTCAAAGGTATTTGTTCATGATTGCTGTTTGTAATTGACCTGCCGCGTTCGCTAATAATACGTACAAAATCGCGATTGGTTAATGACAGCTCTTACGATAAACTTTTCCGTAAGAGCACATCCCAGCCATTCGTCATCCTGTACATATCATTGCCGATGGCGGCTGGTCAATAGGAAGCAGCCCTTTACGAACGTAAACATTTGCTAATTGTGCCCAGGCCGATAAACATGAACGTTTTTGGCCAAAGCTATCATATAATGTACAATTTATTTGTCACAGTCATCTTGTTTTCCGTATTCTTATAACTATGGCATAGGCTCAATCGATAGCATCGCTTTGCTACTTTTATGCGGCAAGTTGTCAAGCATCCTGAAGGGGACGCGATGGCTGTACCATTCACGTGAACACGTTGATATTTCGCCTCCCTTTTACGTAGAACTCCGTTACTCGGTCAAGCTTATCGCACTCTCAACCCCAGATAACATCGTTGGAAAGAGTCTCGCTATCTTCACTGTTTTGTAATGGCGAGAACCCTACACGGAAAGAGAAAAATACAGGAGTGCTTGAAGCAACATCCGCGCCGGTGTTCTCGTCGATGTAGGGAGATATACTCTTGGATGTCTTCACGAATGAAACGATTGTTAAACAGGGTAGAAAAGTGTTGATATTATCTTGGAATTGCTGCTATTATAACAGCGCATTATTTGTTTATTGGCTGCTCGGTAAAAAAAAAGAAAGAAAAAGGAGGGAAAAGTTGCGTAACGGATCTGTTGAAGGAATTCGTGGCCCCGGTTACAACACGCCCTCCGACATCAATAAGGAGGAGGCCTGCAAGAAGTTCTGCCCACTTCATTGATTTTTTTTATTTTTTTACGGACCTTCGTAGCTGTAAGCATAAAAGTATCGATGTTAAACTCACCCGAGAAATGTAAGTGAAGAATACCGGTACACGACAGTCCTCCTTTGTCGTCGTATTTCATATGCATTTCTTTCGAAGCAAACAGCATGACCATGGCACAACTATTACTAACGAACCGCGATGCGAAAGCAAGTGTCGACGGCTGTAAAACGGGCTTCATTCCATACGCTCAAACCCGTACGCAGTTGTTATCGCACATGTCCTGGCGTTGCTCCATGTGACGCAAGGCTCAACGCCTCGTCTTTTTGCAGCTGGTATAGACCGCTGTCTGGGTGCCAAGGGCAGATGGGGGTGAAAGGAGGCGAGCCAATCTGAGCCCCACTATTTCGTCCTGCTTGGCGGCCTTCGGAAGGGGGAAGCGGTGGGGGGGGGACACAGCAAAAGGCTTGTCCAGATGTTCGCTTGGAATTCCGCTCAATGGCGTTATTTTTCCTCCTTTTCCTTTTTTTTCCTGAGGGGTCGGGGGTGGGAGTCTTCCTTGCTTTTTCCCTTTAGTCGGTATTTTATTCTCCGCCGCCTTTTGTGCGTAGGTCATGCTCTCGTTTTCAGGGCTCTTACCCATCGAGCACACACAAGCGACAGTGCTTAGGCGAGTGCGTAGCTCTAGGGGTCGGGAAGTGGGAGGGGAGACCCACTGTGAAGGATGCGAAGACGGCGCAACAGAGACCTTGTTGTGAAGGAGCACCCCTCACGTCCGCTTAAGCCATTGTGGCCTGGACGTCCTAAAGAGAGGAAGGCGGTGCCAGTGGCCGGAAAAGAACGAGAAAAGGACGATGGTGGGCTTGTTTTCTTCCTTTTTGGTGCCGTGCGTGTGCGCGCATATGTGTGTGTTTCCCGCCTCGGCCCCTTCATAGCCCTGTGTATCTTTTCCCGTACGTTCGGCACGAACTCACATTTGTAAAGTTAATGCGGCAGTGCCCCTTCGTGCTACGCACCCTACGTCGTATGTAGCATTCAGTGCACCGACGGTACGTGTCCGGTTCTGACCACTAATGGTCCTACGCACAGCAGTCGTGCGCGGTGACATTTGCGGTCGACCTCCAGGGCGGTGCTGGCCGAGACGGGTGGAGGGTATGAGTGCGCGCCGTGAAAGCGGCGCGTAGCTGGTCTGCGAATAGAAATACTGCCACGCCTCTGTCAGTCTCTTCTCCTAACACGTTTATTTTTATTTTTGCTTCATGAAACACAAAAGTCAAGGTCGTACAAAGCGGCGTCGAAGCATGGCGGAGAAGGGCGTCGAACGCCGGGGGACTGTGCAGGTACACGGGATGTGTACACGGCCCACGGCCAGGCTTTGCGTGAAATGAGAAAAGAAAGCATATTATACAAGAAGAAATGTAGGATGGGAGGCATAGAAGACAGGACGAATGGCATGTGAAAATTGAAAACGTAAAAAAGAACCGGCTTGGTCGTAAACGCTAGCGTATCGCTATATGGCCACCGGAAAGCACCTTTATCACGATAAGATTACCAAAAAGAGCGTGCAGTGGAGACAAGCCTTGCTGATAAGTCTGCACACGTTACCTTCGTAACTTCTTTAAGTGAAATGTACAGGAGACTTAGTCGTTAATGGTGCTGACGAATACTGCTTTCCACTTTGGTACACAGAAAGTAAAAAAAAAAAAAATCGGAAGACGAAAGGAAATAGAAAGAAATAGAGTATGGAACTGAAAGGGCCCATAAACCACCCAGAGGTCGAAATTTAGTTCTGGCGTTGCACTTGTGCACGAGTCTACAACGAATACGTAGCCGCGAGAATTTTTCGTAATGGTGCCGTAATAGCGGAGTTAAGGGCGAGACACACGATGCGATTTTGCTATTAGATCGCCTCGCGGCCGCGTGTACATGGTGGAGTCGTATATGCCAGTATACTAGTAAGTCGGGACTCACTATAGTGTTTGGCTGCAACACGCCTTCGTCTTTTGTATCTCTCTCCTTAATCGAGTATGCGAACACTCTGTAGCTAACTCCACTCCTTTTTTTTCCGGATCTCTGACGTTTCTTTTTGCAACTTTTTTTCTTATGAATAATAGTATACGAATGTAGCAGCAGTCAACATTATGTGTGACTAAATTTCTTTGTTATAATTATTTCAATAAATAAAGGGTAACGCGAACTCGAGACGCAAATGTCCATACGCTGGCGTAGTGCGTAATGCACTTGTAACACATGTTAATATCACTACGCTTGTAATGAAGAAATAAGTAGTAAGTTGGACTGTGAGTCCTAACAAAAAGCACGAAAAACAGAAAGAAACAATTGGAAAGGATAAAAAAATGTTGTATCGCGTTCATAAACCTGGTAAGCAATGCCGCCATTACTTCTAAATTTAGTTCAACATTCGCTTGAGTATAATACCTAAAATTGTGCACTAGGGGTGTTTTAATGTGGTGAGTGAAACAGGGATGAAATAAACAAAATACTTTATTTTTGTTTTTATTTATCGCGCTGTCTGTTAGTACTGTAGCGAAGTGACGCAGCTGTTAACATTCGGACGCATTAGCTCACCAGGAACGACGGTGAAGGGGGGATGCCCTCCTGCAGATGCAGTGAAAGATTGGCAGACACGATGATAACCAGAGGTATCATTTCAAAAACTAGATTTGTTAACTTCGCATTGCTATAAATTTACACTGTACAGGTTTACATACAACATGAGGTCATGCCGGTCGTCGGTGGCCTGCCTGCCTGGCCTGGTCTCCCGTAGTGAAGTGGCGCCGTGGGCTGCTTTCTCCTTCGCTCTGTCCCGCACCACCAAAACACGACTCTTTAAACCCTCAGTTACACAAAGAGTCACAAACCAGTCAATCATAGACATGGGGGTTCACACTATCACAGCCAATAGCACCCAAACTTTCGTGACGGACACGGCATTGAACGAAACAATGATACAATCTACAACACGCTAGGGGATAGGTTCACTGAAAGACACGCGTCATCTCGCTCCCCCCTACGTTAGACCCCGAGTACTGGCCTTTGATTTCCTCCGGCACCGGAGGCCAGGCTTGAGCTCGCAAGTGTATGCATAAATTGCCCGCACCGTTCCCTTTTGATTACCCACAAGGCCACGGGCTATATACCTCTCCTGCAAGAAACCGACACGCCAGCTGCGAGAATGTTCGTATGGAGCAACGGCTATTGACGAAATGGGTGAGTGACAGAGAGTTAGTTGCCCTGCCAGCGCTAAGAAAACTCGGCCACCCCGTGCATCTGTGGGCCCGGTCGCTTGAATGCTCCCAACACAGCAATTGTGATCCGATGGCGATCGCGCACAAACGCACCCATTGGTCGCAGTCGTCTAAGTGGTTGTAAAAATATCTCCGTTTACTCAAGGCATTGTCTAAAGGGGTGCGCGGATGCCAAACAGTGACACTGAAACTGGGTGGGCGTGTATCGCGTTGCCCAACTTCCGTGACCACACCTCCCCGTCCGGCGACGAGGCCCATAAACAAGCTACACAGTAGCGGCCGAGACTGTCCACGTGACATCTGGGTAGCCCGGGGCACCTAGCGGCAGGGGTGGCTTCAAACACACCTTCTCCGTTTCTCTTCACGCCCGCCTCCCCCGAACGCTTCCCATTCAGCTCGAACCGACCCCCTTTCGTTCCGAGCCGGGGTGCGCCTCTACTAAAGCACAGCTTACTAAGGCACATTCCATTCCACACGTGCATGTCCCCCGCGTCCCCTCTTCACGGAGCCGACCCGTGTCCTTCGTTTGAAAGAAGAACAATGCTGGCTCACCCGTAATCGAGAGTTGGTGCAAGCATGAAATGACTATCATATGGCGTCTTTTGCAGCCTGATGTGCCGCCGCCTTCAAGCGCTCTTCTTCTTCTAATAGTGTAGCGCGCTCAGCATCTGTGATTACTTTTTCTTCTTGTCGTGGACCACTCACGACTCACGGACCGCTGGCATGCAAACAGCACAGGAAACCTATCTGCCTCTTGAACGTCGCTATTGGAAATGACATGTAAAACTTCAGCGTACAAGAAGTTACAGCTTATGTGATATTGTGAACAAACAGGAAGAAATAGGTAGCAATATTTTTTGTAACTTGTTTTAGAAGTATCTAGCGTATGTAATGCGGTCCTGTACAAAGGGTTGGGGGCCAGAGACCGCGTTTTCCTGAGTTTTGATTGGTTGCCCGGATGATCTCGTTTGAATGCCCGGATAACGGCTCTGGCTTTAGGCTCAAGGTCACTTGAAGGCCGCCGACAACGGGAGCTAAAAGGATTTCATGCTTAATATGTGACGGGGCTATTACACGGTAATTGGCCGATATAGCAGCGTGAGCAATCGTCCTGCGCGTTGCAGTACTCGCCTATACTAGGTCACACAACGAGAGTGTCACAAAACAGCCCGTAATCAAAGCGCGCGCCGCGTGTCACGCAAGCCAACGAAAGAAGCACGTCTGCACCGCGACAGTTTCAACAGAGGGGGAGAGAGCATACGCTTCAAACGGGCGACGGGAACAACGGCGTGTAGACGTCTAGAAGAACATCGACGAAGCGATGGTAACCAGAAAGAGAGTGAGAGAGCGCGGGCGCCGAGACACCTTCTCACCCGGCAAGTCGAGATAAATAGATTACTACAGCGTGAGCGTGCACCACGATGACTCATCACCAGGATGACTCATCATCATCACCAGGATGACTCATCATGACTCATCAACAGGATGACTCACCACCCCCTCGACAACGCGCCGACGGCGGCGGTCGAAGATGTGAGAATTGACTAGAAGATTTCCAGGCTTTGGCCATTCTACGAGATCACGACTCCGACCGAAGGTTCGAGAATGACCGTCGAAGGCTATAAAAACGGCGTGCGAGTATCAGAAGGGGGTATGAGACTGCTCCGTTAAAGAGATGTAACGTGGAGACTGACCGTCTGCGGAAGAAGAGGATTCCCGGGCAAGGTAGTCGACGAGTTCATCGAGCGCCTGCATTTCCGGAAGAAATTCCTTCTTCGAGATTTGCCCCGAGCCACGCCGAGATCGTCCGACTGAAAACCAGCACGGGTGAATACGATTGGACACTTAGTGTTTCTATTCATTTTGTAATTCACGTGTTGGACTCTTAGTGCTGGTCGTTAATTATTTCCTGTGTTTTGTGAATACCCATCTGAATTGTATTGTGTTGTGCACGTGTGTGTGTAACTGCCTTTTGTTTTGTTGCGTTTTGACAACTCTGGGCTCTGACTCGGTCTTTGGACAACAACCGGCGTTCGCTGGCGCACCAGAGGGCCCATTACTAATTGTCCTTCCTTTCGTGGGATTATTTTCGGAAGCTGATAAGTCGGCTTTGGAATTTGGTCCGGCGTCTGCGCCTCGTTCTTGGGGTCTGTGACAGACAGCAACAGCAACTCCGTATACCATATACTCACTCAGCTCGCGGTATATTTTCTTCACGACAGTATTGTAAGGAATTGTTTTCGGACTAGCTGGTGCAAGGTTATTTAGGCGAACGTTGGCACAAAAAGAACAACAGCAGATGAAGAAGAGGAACAAGACCGAGAGCCTATGCGTTCATCACCGCCCTGTTCTATTGCGTAGGTCGGGCGCGAGTGTCCACGTGCAATAAATATAAATCACACGCTTCGCATTCCTATTTTTATTACACTAATATTTAGGCGGAACCTGTACCCTACCCCCAACGACTGCGGACTATTCGAATACACACAACGCGCAGAAACACTTGGACCACTGCTGAAGTCACATGTGAATAAAAATCGTTATATCGTATTTATTCGAATTGAGGTCGATATCTTCTAATATATATTTGTCACGAGACTCGTAGGTTGGCTTTCATTCGATGGTTTCGTTAGGAGCCCACGGAACTACATAAATTGCGCACCGCTAATTCCAGTGCCAAAAAACATCCACTCAGCAATTACTATGCGCTCTCACTGCGGCACAGCAATAGAGCTCACCGTAACGGTGCGGCTTGCAGCATGGTCAGCAATTGCACATTATGGGCTACGAACCCGCCCTAGCTTGAAAGCGGCGACATTCATCTGCGCACATCGCCAGGACAATTGCTCAGAGTATTGGCATCTACCACGGTGGATGTGTGTCCCAAGGGCGCGTCAAGTAAGCTGCCTCTGCCTGTACGGTACCAGGATTGGGTTGCAACCCCACTGGGACGCTATTAGTTTGGAGCGCTGGCTATTGCGCTGACTTGCATTCATCGTGACAACAGTTATCATGTCAACCTGGCACAGTTCCTACAAAAATACCAATCGGTGTTCTCTGAAGACATCACAGGACACGCTGGGGCGTCAGTGCTCCTGGAGCTGACTGAAGAAACGAAGCCCAGTTCTTGAAGGCGTGCCCTGACCTATTTTTATGGGCTCTGCAGAGGAAGCCCTGATCGAGAAATATGTAAAGCAGGGAATTTGGGAGCCAGTAATTGGTTTGGGCTACTTCGCTCGTCTAAGTACGTAAAGCAGATGGAATTCTGCGCATCTGCGGTGTCTACCTCAGCACAGTGATCCAGGTTACAAAGAAAGCTTCGTACTCCATACCCACAGCTTAGGATGTGTTCCGCACATTAAAAGTAGGCAGAATATTCACAAACTTGGACTTTGAGCAAGTTTACAAGCAGGTACACCCAGTCAAAAAATATTACGGATCATGAAATCGGAGAAAAAGCTGGATATTTCCGCAGCCTCACAGCGCAGCCTTGTATGTGCATTTTGGGCCTCGACTAGAATATGCAACAACATTGTTGTAGACAGTTTTACTGCTACTGCCACAAGCTGCTCGGAAATTGAACGTTTTCTAAGATTCTGTGGTCCGTAAACTTTTGTGGTCGGGTGTACATTTCACCCGAACGACTTCTGATGTCGTTAATTAATGTTAACATTACGAAGGGCCTGTACAAAATAAAAATATTCTTTTTGTTGTATCCGAAATCCAATGGTACTTGAGCAATTTATGGAAACATCGTAGAGGAGACTGACTGAATTTTGCGGCTTACTTGATGACATCTAATCAGCGGAGCCACAGCGAAGGAATACAAGGACAGACTGGAAGCTGTTTTACAACGGCAGGTCAGGGCAAATTCGTGACTTAGCAGGCCAGGACCACAACACAGACCTTGCGGAACAGATTTGTTCTCCTTCTAGACATCAGTAACTCGTACTCTTTCCCCTCCCTCTGGTCCCGGCTCTGTTCTCATTACCCAAATTCTATCCCCCCACGGGACATTCGTGCCCCAACCACCGCATGTCTGCTCCCTTCCTCACGATATTTTTTTGCCATGTGAAGGCCGTCTCGCTCCGGAGACTTCGGGCAGGGGCACCCATGGCACCAGCCATCAATTCCACTAGGGGTCAAGCATTTGAATACGATGTACAGTGTACGAAATGATTCGCTCCTGCATCTGCAGCGAATGCCCGCCATCTACTTTGGACGTGCCCTTGTACAAAGGCAATTCTCGAAAGTGTGTTTCAAGGTTTGAAATTGAAACCTTGCCTACATGCATACTATGAACGAGTGGATTATGACAACAAATTATATAAGTCGCTGTTTCAGTATGTGCATCAAACGGGCCTGCAGGTCGATATTTAATTTCATTCTAAAGTAATACCACCGCGGCAACCCAAGCGAATAAAGGAAAATTCAAAATATCAGATTTGTGAGTCACAAATCCAGCTATTAAGTCTAGAAATTATTGGAATGGAGTCCACAGGACAGCAGGCAAGCTCAATGCCACCGTGGAGGTGCCCGTCCCCTACAAGTAAACAGAGACTCCAGTATTGTCGAGAATGCTAGGATTCTAAAACAGTATTGAAGAAACAAGCGCAACGGTAGCATCTCCGCAACACGTGTTACTATATATAGAAGGACGTTCCATGGCGTTGTTAGCCAAGACACATAAACACTTTCGCAACTCTTATTAAAACGAACTTTTCTGGCTCACTATGACGAGTCCAAGCCTCTACTCATTTCTTGCGATGCTTCACCCTGTGGTGTCGGGGCAGTGCTTGCTCAGATGGACAGTCTCGGTATAGGGAGGCACCGATTGCTTTCCCCTCACGTACCCTGGGTGCGGCGGAACGCAATGACGCCCAGAAATACTAAGTTGTGAAGGTCTTGCAGTGAAGTTTGCCGCAGGTCATTTTCACAAGTGCATCGCTGGGTGGAAAGTTACATTTCGTACTGACCACCAGTCCTGGCTTGGAATTCTTGACAGTCACGAAAGAATGTCTCGAATTTTCTCTGTCCGTATGACTCGATGGTGCCTCAAACCTGAAGTGTACGATTATGATCTGCGATATCGATCAGAAAAATGGCATCAGAATGCGGATGCGCTCAGTAGACTACCATTGTCAGCGTGCATTGAAGAACCGCATCCCACTGGTGACATACTTTCATTTGAGGCACTTCCGACACAATCCCTTACTTTAGAACAGTTAGCCACATTGACTCAGGTTGACGCAATTGTTTCAAGTGAACACTGCGGTTCAACATTACAATGCGAATTTGCTTGAAGGAGAAGACTTTGCCCCATATCGAAGCTCCCCATTCATCGCGAGTGCAATCCTGGGCTCCAGCGTTGTACCAATGGCCGCGCGAAAGCGAGCAATGACTCGTGTTCGTGTAAGACATCAGGCAGCAGATCTGATGAAAACCCATGGACACGTAGTTACGTGGTCCAGCACCGGATGCGGACATAGAGAAGACCATTGGATCTTGCACAGCGTGCCAACGTACACAAGTAGATCCAGTCAAGGCTTCAAGGCGACATTGATGGCTGTGCCCATCAATGACATGACACACTGTGCACGTTGAATTTGCGGGACCTGTAAAAGGAAACACCTTTTCGGTAGTGGTGGACGCCTTTACGAAGTGGGTGGAGGTGACGAAAAAACCTAACTAATCTCAGTTTGGTATTTCTTAGCTGCTGTCACATTTTGCTGACATTTGGCATAGCTCTAAAGGTAGTGTCAGAACGGGACAGCCTTTACTTCTGCTGAAATACAAAAATTCCACAGGAACAACAGAATTCGAGCCGTCACCTCTGCTGCTTATCACTTCGCAACCAACCGTTATGATGAAAGATATGTTGGTTAACTGAAGAAAGCACTGGCCCGAGAGATTTCAGAATCTCTTTCTTAACTTTCGAATTTCGCGGTCCTTTTTATTGCGATAGCAATTATATGGACACTCCCAGCAGATTTCTGCCGTCGGTGTCGCCGTCGCCGTGAGGTTCCGTATAGAGTCCAACAGTGATGAAATCGTTGCCGCGCGCCATAGGCTGTATGTACGAGTGAGTAGTAGTAGTAGTGGATGTTGAGGAAAAGACAAAAGATGCATGTTGAAGGCACGCGAGGGACACGCGCTTTCACGGGGAGCGAACGGACGGCGGAGAGCAAACGCGACTTCTTCCATCGTGCGAAAGGCCGGGGGACGGGACGGGAGAGAAAGAGGGGAGGCGACGCTTAGCTGCGGCACCAAATGCGTATTTATTAAAAAAGTTGTGAGGCGAGAAGGTGGTAAAGACTTCCGACCCTGCTTGACAAGTGGCCCGTTCTGATCTCGTCGAAACCTTCCGAGCAGCCCCCACAGGCACCGGCAACAGTCACCAACGCCGCGCGCGTTCGGTACGAACGCGGACAAAACGCCGACGGCGTCGACAACTGTTCTGCGCGTTGCTGGTGCTGCGGCATGTCCAAGTTTATACAGCTGATAAAACTACTATTATGACTCTGTATAGCTCTCTACTAATTTGCTATGACAATTGATGCTTCGCCTTTCGGGTGAAACTGCGACATTTTCTTCGGTAGCATACTACGCTCCATCCAACAACTAGTGTAACACCAGGTAGATTTATATTTGACGGCGCGCTGTTGATGCTCATTGATCTCCACGTGCCGACGGATAAAACAGCGGAGAATAAAACGAACAGCTGCCCACGAACAGAACGTTCCGATCAGATGAGCTCGTCCTGGTGAAGCACTTTGGAAAGGGCACTCACTGGGCGCCCGCGTATTCTCGTGATGCTTTTAGGTCACCGATCATGGCTTGTGAAGTGTAGATCAGCAACCTGTAGACGACACCTGAATTAGCTAAGGAAGCACCGAGGCGATCTATCGGCAGATACCGCAGCATCACCGAACCTGGCGTTGGACTTCAACAGGAAAACCTAGATGAACAAAGTGTCTTTTCCCCCTTTTTTTCTGTCTTGTCGAGGTGGCTTGTGTTCCAGAGTGGCAAAGGAATGAGCAAGCTGGTAACAGGAAAACGCAGCTCAGATGATACCGGAGCAACAGGATGCCGCGGTTCTGAGCCGAACGACACGCGTCAGGCGGATGTCCACCTTCTACCTGCTAGTCTCTGTTCGTGGCGTGACTGGTGTGTCTGGTTACACTCGAGTACAGTGCGAGAAACCGTGCCGGTGGTGTCGTCTGCCCTGTTGCTACGGGACTGATGGAACTTCTGATAATGGCCGGTGGATGACGACTTACACTGCCATGGAATACGACCGCCGTGTCGGGGTTTTCGCGGGACAATAGGGCTGTATGCTAGCATGCACTCTAGCTGTGCGATTGGCGCAGTCATCTTCTGGCCTTGTTCAAATGAACAAAAAGTTTTGTTATCAGGGATACGATAACCGTTCCCCCCTTACCAAAGAACATGCACCCCGTGTACCACAAAGGTAGAAGAGAAAGCAGAGCAATGGACATACAAATAAAATTTGGGAATAGTAAAGACGCAGTATTTGTAGACGCGGCTAGATGTAAGCACAGGCGCGGCTTTACAAGCGTCATAATTTATCACGAAAAGAAGTGCAAAACATGCGTTACGGCAAGCACAGCAAACGTCGAGGCTGCGGAGAGGATAGCTATTGCACTAGCAGTATCACAGACCGAAGCGGACGTAATAGTCAGTGACTCTCAGGCGGCAGTGCGAAATTTCTCTAGCGGCTGAATCTCTCCGGAAGCACTACGAATCCTGATGGCAGGTAACAAAAGTCAAGAAAGGGATGTTTATTTGATATGGACACCCGCTCACACCTCCACCTCGCCAGGGGACAGCAATAATAATAAGACGGCGCATGACGTAGCACGAGGGCTTACTGACCGAGTCACGGCCGAGAATAGGGCCGGCACCTTAGCGTCTCCCGAGAACGAGGATGGAGAGGAGTGGGAATGGGAGGGTCGTATGACCAGATTAAATGACATCACTTAACGCTACAAATTGTAAAGCTGCATTTTCCCACCACCTCACCAAAAACTCAGCAAAAAGCAGTCTGTAGAATGACGGCAATTACAGACCAGAACTTATCCGAACCCGGCGATCTCACACCTCATTTACCCAGACATGTGCAAGACCGATAAAAGCAAGAACTGTGGTTCTAGAGCCAATCTGGAACATATGCTATGGGAATGTCGAGGCATAACAAACAATAATGGGGATGCAGCCTCTCGCGATCGCCTCCGCGTGCGCTGGAAGACTGTGCTGCTCATCTCTGCACTTGACGATCAACTTTGGGCAGTCCAGCGGGCCGAGGAAGCCGCCAGGACTCAAGAACTCCTGGCCGTCACCTAGGCGGGACCATTTGCTCGTACCACAAACTCGCAGGGCCTTTCAATAAAGTTATTTGACTGACTGACTTATATTCTAATAAAAAAAAGGCAATTACTGGGCTTTAACCCACCCGCTATTCCAAGAGGCTCGCGTTTTTAACGGTCAGAAATGAGTAATGCAATGTGCTGGATGATAACACGCAACCCGATTTTCATAATGTAAGAAATGACAAATGCCAAGCATTTGATTGTTCACTTGCCAGTTTTCTCGGTTGGTGGGACTGTAATTGCGGTTTTTTCCCACGTCAAAAAGAAAACTTGTGCCCGTATTACATAGACGGGGCAACCCTCACTGCTGACGCTTACAGAGACTTTCTTGTCTCTGTCATACACCCTGATCATCTTACATTAAAGGAAAGCTTTAAATGGCTAGGCGAAATCGCCTGTCGAAAGGAAGCTATTATCATCAGCATTGGCTCGAGCACCGTCGTCTGCTTACACAGCTGGCCGCGTTGCTCCTATTCATTCCACCTTAGAATTTCGCTTCTCTTCTGTCGTTGTAATGGGGAGGCCGCGTTTACGGGGGTTTCAGCCATTCATTTTAGATGCGAAGCAGCTTATGCCGGGGGCTTTGTCCGTCCCTCCGTCCCGCGGCGTCCCACACCCCCCACAGCGCATGCGCGTCCCCTCCCCCTCTCTCTCCTCTCCTACGCTCCACCCCTTTCTCTCCTCTAGGAATCCGGAGCGGCGCGCATGACAGTTGGTGCGAGAGCTGCATACTCCGCTGGGGGCGCCACGGTAGTTCCGCGGTGTGAAAATGACGGAGCGCGCGCGCCTCATTCTCTCTCCTGCGCAGCGCCGCGATGGGCGCTCGGGCCGCTGCCGCGAAACCATCTCCCGCTCAAGCTAACCATCTCCCCGCTGCTTCGCATCCACACCAGGTTCCCTTTAGCGGGAGATGGAGTAATTTTTTACGCAACGGACAGATTTAATTTTGAAGAAATTTTATTTCCAAGAATCCCAAGTGGCAATGGCAGGCGAATGCTGCTTACCACGCCGCCGAGAAAACTCGATACATCGGACGCAAACGACAACGGTGGACTGCGGACACACCCTCAGTGACGTCCTTCTGTCCGTCGCAGCCGAACGTGTGTGTAACCTCATAATTAAGAAATACTTTAATGAACACTCAACATTAACCCAGTGATCAACACCGGGGCTGCACACTTCAGCTTGGCTGGCTAACCATCGTCAGGGAGTGGAAGGGTCGACGTTTTTTTTTTTCTTTTTTTAGGGGGGGGGGCAGTGTGTACAATATTTTAGGTAGCGCATTTCCTAGTGCCCTGAAGATCAGGGCAGCCTAACTGTAGTGTCAGAAAAATCGGAAGAGACATTGTCGAAACTAAGGTGGGAAACGGTGGAAGCCTGACATCATTGCCTGTTATAGTGTGTGTTAAAGTAGTTTGTGGCCGCCTGGAATTGTTGCAGCGCCGTTTGTGGACCAGGAGGAGACGCGTCTTCCATGGCGGTCCTATGCCAGCTATATGCGCGCTACAGGCGTCAGGGCATGAGTGGAGCAGACGACAAAACTGATAGGCAAGCAGGCGCCGTTGCTATAGCAACTGTAGCAACGACGAAGAAATGACAGACCCGCGCGGCGCCGAACCACCCCGACACCCGCATTTGACGACAGTGACGTCACGCACGCGAGCCAATCAGGAGGCTCACACCTGCGCCTAGCGACAGTGACGTCACGACACAGAGGAGACCAATCAGGTGGCCTGAAAGCTGTGACAGTTTCTGCTAACGGCAGATGACCTTGACAATGAGCAATTAAAGGCATCCGCCTTAATATGCTATAGTCTAATCAACTAGCATAATCGGCACAAGCCAACCGCAGTTCAAACAGTTACAGCGACGTTTGAATGGCATTGGATTGCAGAAACTTTTAATGTTAGGGATGAAAAAATTGGGAGCGATGCTTTGCTGCGGCACCAAATCAGTGTTGCCAGGTCCGACGAGGCGGCGTAGCCAAAAGCTAGAGAAGTGGTAGCCCAAATGTAGCCAAACAGAAAAAAGTGCAAAATATTTCGTAGCAAATATAGCCATTTTTATTTGCAATTTTATTTGTGTACACATTTTCACATTCGACTACGGCAGCCCTTTTTATGGGCGAAGCTCCTTAGGGTGTGGGTCTGTCCCTCCTCTGTAGTATGTAGTAGTAGTAGGTAGCCACGTCTACTTTTATGAAAAAAAAAATCCGCAAGTTGTGTCCGTAGCGCGGAATCGAACCAGGGACCTCTCGCTTCCGAACGCGCGGCGCTAACCACTACGCCACGAAGCTTTTTTTTTTTTTTCTCTATTGCACTACGCCACGAAGCGCACATGGACACACGCACCACGATGACAATAAATACCCAACATTAACGAAAGACTGCGCGTTTCTAACGCGTTTGTGCTAGCGCGTTACGGCCCGTGTAAGAAGCTGGTGTAAGACGCTGTGGCCTCTCCGCTAAACCCCCGTATTCATAAACGCTCCTCGACTTGAACTTGACTTGCCACCGCCTTGGGCAGCGCGTTCGAAACGCGTTGAAGGCGGTGGCAAGTCAAGTTCAAGTCGAGGAGCGTTTATGAATACGGGGGTTATACTCTCTCAGCAGTCATGTGATGGCGTCGGCAAACGCGGTGCACGTTCCGGCATGTGTAAACGGCTGCGTAAGACGCTGTGGCCTCTCCCCCTTACTAGAGAGTACTGCACGTTTC
The DNA here is from genome assembly GCF_013339745.2 of Dermacentor silvarum. NCBI lineage: Eukaryota > Metazoa > Arthropoda > Arachnida > Ixodida > Ixodidae > Dermacentor > Dermacentor silvarum. The sequence continues at coordinate 33,447 of NW_023606820.1, read as the reverse complement.
TAACGCGTTTGTGCTAGCGTCCCCTTAAGCGGGAGATGGTGCAATTATAATGAAGGGCGCTGTTATAAAATAGGAATGACGTCACATATGGCGCGTGTCATTGGTGGAAGTCAATCGTTCGATTTAGTGCGGCGAGACTGGGCGAATTACACGGAAGATTCACGGTTTACCAATGATTCCCTCCGGAGCTTCGCCCACTCATCATCATTCACCCCGTGGATATGCTGTGATTTTTTTGCACAACCCGTCGTAAAAAAATGTCTGTGCCGCCCTGACGGTCGGCCTTTTACATCAACAACAGCGACATCATGCTTGCACAGAACACTTTTTGGTTGGCCCCGGAAGGTCTTAAGTTCCAGCGAATTGCTGCATAGGGCGAATAAGTGCTTTTATTGTATGACAGATAGTACTAAGTTATTATTTTGGTTATTTGCAGTAATATTAACTACGAACTCTGCTTTTTAGCTGTCGTGAACACAAAATAATGTTCAGCGTCATCGATCGCTCACGTTATCTCTGCCTATGGCGTAGAAGTTCAGCTGTCCAGCGATCTGCGATGGCGACGTGCTCATGGCTTCTTTTTTGATGAGCTAAAACAAATCTTTTGTCCTGTGATATCTCGCGTTATTTGTCGCACCGACCAATCTTGTTTTCTCGTTTTTTTTTTCAATTAGCTTGGACACACACTACCTATATAGTGTCAATTTACATCAACCTGGCCGCCATCTTAGGTCTCTAGCACGCCAAGAACATGCGATAAGAAAAGGGACAGGCAACAGATGCCACTCACTATCTGAATCGGTGTAAGCGGAGTTTTAAACGATTACTGCGCAAACCGGCACACTAGTGTAAGAAGCGCGCAGTCGTTTTTGGCGACGAGCACGTCCCGAACTAACTCGCTCGAAATGGTAAAAGCCGCGACGGCGCACAAAGAGCAATGGTAAACAACAAATTGATAACAGGGGTAACGCTGTAAAAACCGGTTACTGCCAAAAAGCAAACCATGTTGATGGCGAATAAAGTTTTAGAATAGGGCCCCCTAAAGTTTAGGACCCCAAAGAGCTTTGCGGGTGTTAGAATTGGGGCATGCAGGAATGAAGAGTTTTGGAATAGGCGTTTTGCGTTTGCGGATGCGTGTTGCCTTTGCAGCGTCACTACGGCGTGAAAGAAAAAACTGTTATAAATAATAAAGTAAAATACACCATTTTATGATAAGAAAAGTAATTTAGACTTTCGTGTTTTCGCTTTTAATGACAATTTAGAACTTATTCTATTAGCAGCACGCAGCTTGTTGCGCTTAGTTTTGAGTGACCAACTTTACGCACCTTCACCCAGTCAAGTCAATCCGTGATAGGCGTACGAGCCATGAAATCGACAATTGAATTCGGAATGAGCGGCGAGAAATGAATCAATCTCCATTACACATGTTAGTTGAGAGAAAGCGATAACCGCAATCACTTCTTCTAGCTTACAAACTTCACGCGTTACCATGAATCCCGCCCAGTTTTGTGCTAGGTTAGAGCCGTCACTTCGATGGGCGCCGCCATGTTTGTTGACTAAAGCTTTTGGGGCAGCTTTTGGGGCTCTCACTAAATCGATGAAATAGCGTGCGCGACGCAAAACCCAAACAGAGTTTCCGTCTTGCGCATGGGCAGTGGCTTCGACGTTATTTCTTTGGGGCCCCAATACGTTTGAGGCCCCTATTCTAAAACTCTAATAATTGCTGGGGTTTTACGTGCCAAAACCACGATATGATTGCGAGGCATGACGCAGTGGGGGACTCCGGATTATTTTGGCCACCTCGGTTCCTTTAACGTACACCTAAGTACACGGGTGTTGCTGCATTTCGCCTTGATCGAAATGCGGCCGCTGTGGCTGGGAATCAAACCCGCGTCATCGAGCCAGCAGCAAGACACCTCACAAGCTAAGCTAACACGGTGGGTGAAGCTTATGTGACGTGGTGCCCTGATGTCATCGTGGCAAACATGTTTCGATATTGGCAGAGTGAGTATCTGCATTAGAGCACTGCACGGGCTCGGGCTTACCCGAAAGCCCGGGCCCGGCCCGTGGGCCGGGCCGGGCCGGGTAGAGGAGTTCTTTCACGGGCTCGGGCCGGGCTCGGGCACGGCGTGTGCTTTTTGACGCGGGCCCGGGCCGGGCTCGGGCTTTCTGCGAGTTATTCTCGGGCTTCTCAACTCCGAAAAACATGTATTTTTCGGTCTCGGGCCGGGTTCGGGCCGGTTTCGAGTCGGGCTCGGGCCGGGCTCGGGCCGGGCTCGGGCTTAAGGTAAAGGGGTGGCGGGCCGAGCCGGGCGGGTAACGTAGATTATTTCCGGGCCCGGGCTGGGTCTTGCCATAAAAGTTTTGATCGTGCTCGGGCGGGCCGCCCAATGTAAAAACGGGCCCGGGCCCGGGCCGCAAAAATCGGCCCGTGCAGTGCTCTAATCTGCATCCGTGACGTTACGGGAAAACCATCTAGAAGTACAAGCACCAGAACCCACCTTTGGCTCGGGGTCTTGCTTCCATTCATTTTTATACGGTCTCGCATACTTGGCCACTTCCCCATGCTTGGATTTGCCTCTATGAGGAGTATCCGACCTCACGTCCAACCTATCGAAATGAATCTCGAATCTAAGCACGAAGAAAAATTCATCTAGCAGGAAAAGGAAAATGGCAGTAAAGTTTGGCGCCAGAAACACGGGGTAGGTCGAAAGTGGTGCCCTGCGCGATACTTTATCCGGAAGACATGGCCATGAACACACTGGAGCGTGTCATCCACCCGTGCTTCCCTTGCTTCATGTCGGAACCACAATCACCCGACGGCCCCGACCCTATGTTATTGCTCTCCCTTCCTGAGCATAGCCATGTTAGTACAGTGTACTGGGAAAACCCACTACTCCCATGTTCATCCCGACGCCCGGGGATCGGGTGCCTAGCGGTCAAGCAGGGTGTAAGTTTAAGTGCATCAAAGATCAAAGCCACCGCCTCAGACAACAGCGCAGATAGGGAAGGAAAGGCGCAGGGGGGGGGGGGGGGGGGTCAATTCGCGCACGCACATGCGCACAGCCACGCGGCCGGCTCAGCCAGCTAAAAGACAGCCTTCGAGATTTGCTTTTACCAGATCAGAGCCACCTCTAGAGCGTGGATTAGGCCGCCACTTATAGCCCAAACACAGCCAAGTCGCAGATTTTCAGTAGCCCAAATATAGCCACATAGCCAACTCGTCCATGTCGACGCCCAAAATATATTCCCGTAGCCCAATTTGGCTATATATAGCCACACCTGGCAACACTGCACCAAATGCGTATCTTGCAACCGGGCGCAAGCGGAACTGGAGACGCAATCTCCCACGCGAAAGGAGCAAAGCGGGAAGGCAGCGCGGGAGGGAGAGGGAGGGGGGCGGCTTCTACTCTGCCAACAAATGCGTTCATGTACTTTGCGCTTCGCGCTTGGTTCTTTATTATATATTTGCGCCGGTACGGGCTGCCTGTGTTGTGGCGCGCGCCCTAACTTTCAAGCGATCTCCACACGGCTCTGACCTTTGTATGCGCTGTGCATTCGGCCGCTTAGTTTTGTGCTGATCTAACAGCTGTAAAAAATGACAATTACATTTATAGATATCAAAGCATTTTGAAGCACTTTCAATAACAAAGTACGACGTCGCGTCTTCCAAGGCTTCTTTGAGTGAGGCCAGTGAGCGCGTGCAGTCACGCGTCTTTGAGTATGCAAACCGCCATTCCTCGCAAGGTGCAAGGCGCGTAGACACCAGCTTGCGCGCGTCCACAAGCGTACGTGTGGTCTCGGCTTTACCGCGCGCACGAGCTGCTAGCTGACAGCACAAAGGCGCAATATATTATGGCAACGCGGCTTCTCTCGCGAGTGGGAGTCAGGTCACAAAACACTGTCTGAATTCCCCGAGCGGTCGGGCCCCGCCAGCCGTCTGCTACGTGACCTAACAGTGCGGGAGTGTGGGACCGGGTGACAAGTTCTCTTGAGGAAGTCACTCCTCAAGTGAACTATGGATGTTTTATACGTAGTCGCTCTGTTGTAATTATGTACATAGTTCTTATTTACTCTATCCCCTCTTCCGGTTCTTTTACGCACTCTCGCACTACTGTGCGCTTTTGAGATGTCAGCAGACACAGTTACTGTGGTGAGTAGTAATTTGCTTGCCTTTCTATTTATTCACTCATCTATTTACATACAACCAATCACTACTACTTGTTTTGTTTCATCCTTTTATCTAACTACGATGCATGTTATCATGGTAACCCCTTCCGCAAAATAGTGCGCGAGGAAATCGAGTAAATGCTTGAATACGGGACTTGCACTGCATCTCTAGCTCGATTGCGCTAGTTCTCAAAATCAGCTTTCACAAAATACAGTATACACTTCACTTTCAAGCTTTTATATTGTAGCGTATAGTTTTGTCGCTGCTGCTTCCGCGCCAGAGAGATTATGCGAGCGCATAGGAGATCCGTCGACATTTTTTCCCTCATTCTGTTTATTTGACGTTTAGTTATACGAATTACACCTTCAGGTACTTGCACATAAGTGAATCAATGATTTAAGAGCTCCACTACGGGCGATCTGGCCGCTTGGTGCTTCCGGTGCGAACTCTCCCCTGGCGCCGCGCGGGAAGCGCCGCAACGACCCGCCAGAGAGCAAACAAAGAGACCAATCCCAACCCCTCGTCGACCAGAACCAATCAGGCCACAAAGATTCAAACATGAATACCAAATCGTGGGCGGGCTTCACCAATTTTGGCCTATATGTTGAACTCGATGACAGCCGTCTGCCCAAATAGTTACAACACAAAAAAAGTAAGAACATACAGAAAAGTGCTGAGACAGCCGTTGGGCTTTTGACGAACTTGACAATTCACTGGGAAGCATGCACCGAACAGTTTGGAAAATTCGAAGGCGGGGCTTCTGACGCCAGGAAAAAAGGCCGGCGACAGCGCGGTCGTACGGCCGCGTCGTAGTGCCTCGCCTGAGCTTCCTGGAACTTGCCTTCCCAATCGTGCGAGAAAAGACATTTCGCGAGAAAAGAATCATAAAAAAGAAAAGAACGCTGCTTCACAGCACAGGCGACGGAGAAACGTATTGACAGACAGCACGCAACGCGCAATAATATGTGTATAAGTGGAATGACACAAAATCTTCTCTACGCTTTGCTTTTTGTAGCGTGTACGCAATTATCAGGTTCAAAGTACCACAACGCGACTTCTTGAACGAGCAAAAAGATAATGATAATATAGAGAAGGGCAAGGCTTGCCCTTGTCTGTTCTTCGGTTTTGTCCTCTTTCAAGAAGTCACGCTGTTTATGGTTTCAATCATGCAAAACTAGTTAGCCCGATGTCTAACGTTACCTAATTACTGTAATTGCAATCTATCTGTTTCGGTGCCGCGCTGGGCTCGACGTTCTTGGACATCTATCGGAGGCTGAGTCAGAAACGTGCATGGATTGCCTAACGCTTCTGAGCACGCCAGCGATCATCCGAGGCGGAAGGTGAAGACGCCAACAAAAGGAATGTTTAGAGAGGTTGTTACACGCTACACCGCAAGCGCTGAGGCAACTGACCATCGTCACAGAAGCTATTGACCCTTTTCGCGGAGCAGTTCGTTCTAGAGAAACGAAATGGTGCTTATGGCGCCGCGCCATAGTCTCCTCAGCGTCCCCTAGCGACCGCGCACGAATCAACTAACTGGGGCGGGCCGCTGTATGAATGGCACAAATGCCGGAAAAAGGGGTTTGCGTTCGAGTTTCGGCCACGACCAACTCAAATAGTGACTTGCTCAGCTGGCGGCTCTCTACGGAGCAAGCGAGCTGTACAAGTGCTTCACTCGCGCAATGTGCTTCAATTTAGGCATATTTTGATTCATTGTAATGTTTGTGATAGCGCAAATGTTTATCTGCACTTCAGCCCACATTTCAAAGCGTTTATTTACAAAAGAAGCAACTGCGCCAAAACTGGTACACTTTTGGTTCTTCAGCAAATGACTTACTTTTGCGCACGTGCGTTTCTTTCTTTGTTTTGCTGACCGTGCAAGTGAGAAATGGGCTTATTGGTCGTGCACGAGCTTAGCGAGCCTTATTATGGGCTCTTCAGTAGAGCCTTTCTGTGTAAATATTATTTCGAGCGGTGGCTTGGACGGCAGTTCAAAAGTTTCTTTTTCTTTCTTATTCCGGCAATAGCGCACAAACTTTAGCGTCTACGTCAACTCCTGTCTTGGGTACGGCAGCACACCTTTCCATGTCAATGATCCCCGCAGTCGCAGCTAGGATAGTAGAGCATTGGACCTATAGCTATAGCTTTCCACGCACCACTGAAATATCGCTATATATCTTCTGCGGCTCTTACTCACCGTTACTAGATTACTCTAGTAATCTAGTAACGTTGGTTCTTACTAGAATTAAAGGTGACGCTGAATTTTTTATGATGTTTCTAGATTTGTTCGGGGCCCTTTAACAATTATTTTGGGTCCCGGAGAGAGTCTATAAAGTTCACTGTTGTGTTCAAGAAACTCCACAAAATATTCAAAGGGCCAGCGTGCAATTAAGTCTGGGCACCATCAACTAAATTCGCAATATTCTAAACTCTCGTTGAAGATTAGCGGTGGATCTGCTTGTACCGATTTATGACTTGTCGTTCTGTGACAGGCTTGGCGACATGGGTAATGTGTGCGACCGATGATCGTTTATTTACTGCATAAAAATTCGAATGTATAACGTACGTGCTTGCACCTTGTTCCACTTTGCTAATTACATGCGGCTCGCTTCTTGTACGGCAGGCGCCGCACGTGAACATAGGGTGAATTGTATAGAAGTGTTGAAAGCAGTGAATCTTGCATTAATTCTTTACATTAGATTCTGACCTAAAACCGTCTCAAGTAAACGATATATGCTTCCAAGCTGAAAATAACTTGATTGATCGGGGTATGTCTGGCCGTTGAAAGAGACAACTAATTAACTAATAAAAACGTACGCGATAAGCCACCAACGGTAATACAGCTCTTTTTCGACGGCAGAACGTTTGTTGAAAAAGTATTTCGTGCAACCCATGCCTCGCATGCTCGCAATGCAAATTTGACGCTCGGCGAATGAATTCAGGAAATGCCATGAAGAGAAAATAATATATGGGTACATCTTGTTAATCATAGGAGACGTACGTATAAAAATTCAATGAGCATAGCAGCATTTTCGGCACACCAAATAGCAGAAGGGCAGCATCACATTTTCTAGAAACTGCATGTCTTGATCCATTTTTTCGGGCACGTGCGTAAACCAGGAACACAAAATATCAAGCTTATGCCAGGCGTCTTACCTTGTCGTGATTTACATAAAGGCACGCAGCAGTGCGACATTGTTGATTTTGCTAATTTCCTTTGTCGTACAAAGTGCTTACGCACCCAAACATTGCGGCTTGGCGCGAGCAGACGACAGCAAAAGTGGGGCGCAGGTGGGGTAACTGGTAGCGCCATAAGGCTCGTAGTGGCAAATATATGAACATAGTTTGCTCTCTACGATTGCCTCTATCTTTCACGCAAGAAGCCAGTTCGGCTTCTCAATCGCGGGGACCGCGCGCAGTGGGCGCTCACTGTACGTATTCGGTAAAGAGATAGCGCCTGTAAACGATTCCGTACCTTCTGTTGGCTCAGGATTGTCATTTCGACAGTAAAAAGCTTCCATCGTTTCGAGAGTGCTTACAGAAATGTCCAGGAGGGCTCCCACGAGGTGTTTTTATTGAGCGCCGACAGCCAAACATATGCAGGAGCGCGCCGCGTTATCCCTCATACTAGGCAAGCGAGGCGCTTCCGATAGATAACGACTCCGTAAGTTCTCGCCCCGAATAACCTAACCGCCGCTTTCATTGCGAATACTGTGAGAGAAGACAGAAAGAGTGTGTTGAGGCTGTGTTTATCTATGTAGTGTCTACTCTTAGAGGACGAAACTGATTTTATTGTCTAGAATTGTGGCGGGTCATCGGTGTTTAGCTGCCGACGTGTGTGTATTGTGGTGAAGCACTACAATATTTTCCTGGGGACTATGGTACAGTATTGCCAGGTTTGGCGATATATAGCCAAATTGGGCTACGGGAAAAATTTTTTGGCGTCGACTTGGACGAGTTGGCTATGTGGCTATATTTGGGCTACTGAAAATCTGCGACTTGGCTGTGTTTGGGCGATAAGTGGTGCCCTAATCCACGCTCCAGAGGTGGCTGGGATCGGGCAGAAGGAAATCCCGAAGGCTGTGTTTGAGCTGGCTGTGCCTATGTGCGTGCGCGAAATGACCCCCCCCCCCCACCCCCCCCCACACCCCCCACCCCCACATTTCCTTCCCTCCATGCACTGTTGTCTGAGCCGGTGGCTTTGATCTTTGATGCACTTAAACTTACACCCTGCTTGACCGTCAGGCACCTGATCCCCGGGCATCGGGATGAATTGGGAGTAGTGGGTTTTTCACAGTACACTGTATTAACGTGCCTATGCTCAGGAAGGGAGAGCAATAATATAGGGTCGGGGCCATCGGGCGATCGTGGCGCCGACATGAAAGAAGGGAAGCACGGGTGGATGACACGCTCCAGTGTGTTCATGGCCATGTCTTCCGGATGAAGTATCGCGCCGGGCACAGCTTTCGACCTACCCCACGTTTCTGGCGCGAAGCTTTACTGCCATTTTGCTTTTCCTGCTAGATGAATTTTTCTTCATGCATAGATTCGACATTCATTTCGATAGGTTGAACGTAAGAACGGATCCTCCTCAGGGAGGAGAATCCAAACAAGGGGAAGTGGGCCATGTATGCGAGAACGTATAAAAAAGAATGGGAGCAAGACCCCGAGCCAAAGGTGGGTTCTGGTGCTTTTACTTCTATATGGTTTTCCCGTAACTTCATGGATGCAGATACTCATTCTGCCAACATCGAAAATGTTTGCCATGATGACATCAGTGCACCACGTCACATAAACTTCACCCACCGTGTATAGCTTAGCTTGTGAGGTGTCGTACTGCTGGATCGATGACGCGGGCTTCCCGGCCACGGCGGCGCATTTCGATCAAGGCTAAATGCAGGAACACCCGTGTACTTAGGTGTACGTTAAAGAAACCGAGGTGGCCAAAAATAATCCGGAGTCCCCCACTGCGTCATGCCTCCCAATTATATCGTGGTTTTGGCACGTAAAACCCCAGCAGTTATTAGAGTTTTAGAATAGGGGCCTCAAACGTATTAGGGCACCAAAGAAATAGCGTCGAAGCCACTGCGCATGCGCAAGACGGAAACTGTGTTTGGGTTTTACGTCGGGCACGCTACTTCATCGATTTAGTGGGAGCCCCAAAAGCTACCCCAAAAGCTTTCGTCAACAAACATGGCGGCGCCCATCGAAGCGGCGGGTCTAACCGAGCACAAAACTGGGCGCGATTCGTGGTAACGCGTGAAGCTTGTAAGCTAGAAGAAGTGATTGCAGTTATCACTTTCTGTTAACTAACATGTGTAATGGAGATTGATTCGTTATACACCGCTGATTCCGAATTCAATTGTCGATTTCATGGCTCGTAGGCCTATCACGGATTGACTTGGCTGGGTGAAGGTGCGTGAAGTTGTTTACTCAAAACTAAGCGCAACAAGCTGCATGCTGCTAATAGAATAAGTTGTAAATTGTAATTAAAGGCGAAAACCGAAAGGCTAAATTACTTTTCTTATAATAAAATGGTGTATTTTATTTTAATATTTATAACAGTTTTTTTGACGCCGTAGTGACGCTGCAAACGCAATACGCTATCCACAAACGCAAAACGCCTATTCCAAAACTCTTCATTCCTGCATGCCACAATGCTAACACCCGCAAAGGTCTTTGGGGCACCAAACTTTAGGGGCCCCTATTCTTAAACTTTATTAACGATCAACATGGTTTGGTTTTTGACAGTAACCGGTTTTCACAGCATTACCACTGTTATCAATTTGTTGTTTACCATTGCTCTTTGTGCGCCATCGCGGCTTTTACCATTTCGAGCGAGTTAGTTCGGGACGTGCTCGTCGCGGAAAACGACTGCGCGCTTCTTACACTAGTCTGTTGGTTTGCGCAGTAATCTTTTAAAGCTCCGCTTACGCCGATTCAAACAGTGAGTGGCATCTGTTGCCTGTCCCTTTTCTTAACGCATGTTCTCGGCGTGCTAGAGACCTAAGATGGCGGCCAGGTTGATGTAAATTGATACTACATAGGTAGTGTGTGTCCAATCTAATCCGTGCCAACCTAATTGAAAAAAAAAACAACAAAAAGAAAACAAGAAAACAAGATTGGACGATCAGACAAATAACGCGAGATATCACAGCGCGAAAGACTTGTTTTAGCTCATCAAAAAAGAAGCCGTGAGCACGTCGCCGTCTCAGATCGCTGGATAGCTGAACTTCTACGCTGTAGGCAGAGATAACGCGACAGATTGATGACGCTGAACATTATTTTGTGTTCATGACAGCTAAAGAGCATGGTTCGTAGTTAATATTACTGTAAATAACTAAAATAATAACTTAGTATTATCTTTCATAAAATAAAAACACCGATTCGCCCTCTGCAGCGATTCGCTGGAACTTAGTACCTTCCGAGCCCAACCAAAAAGTGTTCTGTGCAAGCATGATGTTGCTGTTGTTGATGTAAAGGGCCGACCGTCATGGCGGCACGGACATTTTATTACGACGGGTTCTGCAAAAAAAAAAAAAGGATTGCCGTAGTCGAATGTGAAAATGTATACAAAAATAAAATTGCAAATAAATATGGCTATATTTGGCTACGAAATGTTTTCCACTTTTTTTCTGCTTGGATACATTCGGGCTACAACTTCTCTAGCTTTTGGCTACGCCTCCTCGTCGGACCTGGCAACACTGCTCGAAAGGTCACGTTACATACGTCATCGCCAACGCGCTTCTCAAAAATGCATACTTCCGGTCACGTCCACGCTAGCTGCACATATTGACCCTTTTCGCGGAGCAGTTTGCTCTAGAGGAACGGGATGGCGCTTTCGGCGGCGCGCCATACGTTGCCTCAGCGAATGCGCAGAATACGAAACCATTACTACTTCTGCCCTGCTACTGTGCGATCAGCTGTCGGAAATACAACTGGGTGTTCGCTAATGCACTGCGCCCAATTCGTGCTGCAAAATGTGTAACGATAAAGGGAAGACGTGTGCGGTAGTTCCCTGCAAAAATAGTGATTCGCATATTAAGGAATGGAATCAACCTGTGTCGCCGCTGCTACATAAGGACTGCCTATGTTGCCGCCCTTCATGATGCACGGCTTTCCTCGAGGATTAAAAAAAAAAGATAATTCATCCGCTAGCGCTGTATAGCTAACTCCAAAGAAAGGACTTCTACGGAACGTCGGCACCTAAGAGTGAGTACCGCTCGTTATAAAAGGGAGTAGCGCCACTTACTGGGATAGTAATTACGTTTCTCGCACGTTATCTAAACACATCCACCCTACTCACACGCAAACTTACGACCACCCTATCGCCAATGTATCAATAATAAGTGAATGTGCGCTCACTTGAATCAACGTGCCGAAGCATGAGTGACGGATACTAACCGACAAGACAGGAATGTTGGAAGCTGAACGTTTCGTGACGGTCCACAGAGTAAGCGAGGGACTATAGCGGTAATACGTCTTTGCTACGAGCTACCGCAAACTACAGAACATTTACCTTCCAAGCTTTTTGCACAGCAAGACAAATCTATATCGCAGCAGAGCACATCCGCGAGCGATTAGGCTGAAAATAAACAATCAGATAATGGCCGCACCGAGGATTAACCGAGGAACTTTACGGAGTCCGAAACAAGCCGCTGCTTCAAAATGTTTGCCAAATAAAGAACGAAGAACACACTAATCCCGATTAATTCATAAGCGGAATGTTTGTACAGCTTGAAATACATTTCTAGGCCGCTTTAGTACAAGCACCGTAATCGCTACTCGCGCCATTTGGACGAGGCGTAATGAGCCCTGAAAGCACTTATATGTCATCTAAAGCTGTGCCCAAAGCTTCGTGTCGTGCCCACCGTCACCGTCTACGATATGCGTCGAAACGGAGGTTTGCTGCGTCGCACCAGGCGTCACGCGCTTGCATTGTAAACGCGGAGGCAACGGAGGCAGCTGAGGCAAGCAATGGACGCTTCACCACGTGATCAAACATGGCAGCGCCCACGGGAACGCCGCGCAAAGGGTCAATACCGACGGCGAACCGTCCGCCAGTGCCGTAGAACGTCTGCCGCGCGAGAGGTGTCCAAAGTAGAAGGCAGTTCGGCCGGCGCCCCACCCGCTGCACCATCAATGGCCCAATCGACGACCGCGAACCTGCGCGCCTCCTGCCACCGGCAACGAAAACATCAGCCTGCACCGGGAGACGACGGGCTCGGCTGTGCTCGCATCGCAGCCGACGGCGCCGCTAATATCAGCGTATTTTCCTTCTGTCTGTACAAGTATTGCGAAGAGCGATAAACAATGATAAGAAAATATTGCGGCTTGTGAGCGTCGGTATTTCTTTCAAAGCGACGTCCGCTTTAGCTTTGAAGTGAACCAGAAAGGCCTAGCGACGATATCGGCGCCGTCGAGCGATCAGCGGCGGTGAATCTGCCGCACAAATGAGTCCCGGTCTCATCCTCTCTACGTACGGTACGTACGTACGTACGCGAATGGCAAACGGCGTGCGATGAGTTACCGTGCCGGTAACGTGGACTCAGCGCTTACTAGTAGTAGTATGTGGTTATTGTGGGGAAATGAAGATATAAGCACAGTGCCGTAACTGTCTCTCTCTAGGAGGACACCTCAACAGCACTGCACGGGGGAGGGAGGAGGGGTATAGAAAGGATGCTAGAGACAAGGGATGAGGTAGGAAGACGACGGCCGGCAGCAGGAGGAGAGGAGAGAGAGAAAAAGGCATGGATAGAAGAGGCGGATGCGGGGCTTAGAGCCGCGCTCTGAGTTTTGTGGCACTGCAAAAGTCTAGCAGTGCCGAAAGGACCGTTTGACCAGGGAGCTGTGGGCATCCGGGAAAAGTATAGGTCCTTTAGCGAGTTGGCCGGGAGACCGTATCGGCGATAAGAGTACGTGAGCACCGCTCTCTCAACACCGAAAGCAGGGCAGTGTAGAAGGAGATGCTCCAGCGTTTCCCTGTCGGCACAGTTGGCACACACCCCACTGCCGATTCCCCTGAGTCTATGAGTTCGCGCAGCAGCTCGGTGGCACCCGATGCGCAAACGAAGGAGAAAGGAGCGGTCCGCGCGAGACAGGCCGGTGCGCGGGAGGAGACGGGGGGGCGTACCTGAAGCCACGCGCGCGTCGGGGTGTTGCGCGGAGAGGCTGCGCAGTATCGTCGTCCTGGCCGCGTCGAAGCTCGTGACCAGAGGGGAGAGGGGGAAGCGCTCAGCGTGTGCCTCCTTGGCGAGAGCGTAGGCGTGCTCGTTGCCCTATAGTCCGATGTGAGCCGGAACCCACTGTAGGATCAGGTGGTCGAGGTGGTGGAGTTTAGCGCTGACTCGTTGAACCAGCGGCCCTCCGACAAAGTCCCTCGCCAGCAAGGAAAGAGCCGCACGAGAGTCGCTGAGTATAGCCGCCGCCACAACGTCAGGCTGCTGCAGGAGCAGGTCGGCTGCGAGGTCGATCGCAGCGAGCTCGGCCACCGTTGACGACACGGCAAAGCGAAGGCGACACTGCCGCGCTTCGCCGATGTCCGGTGCCGTGCAGGCTGCAGCGCCGGATCCGTTCCTTGCCGCCGAGCCATCGGTGAATACGAGCAGGCGGCCTCCAGCTGTTCGTGCATTAGCGCGGCTGTCTCCTGCCGCATGGCGCAAACAGCCGTCTGGCGCTTGGATGAGACACCAGGCACTTTGATGTTGACTTTGAGAAGGCTGGAGGCGTGCGGCAGTTGCGGCAGAGCGACGAGCTGCGGAGACGAGTCGATGAGCAGGGTATACTCGGAGGCCCGCCTGCCCATGCCCGAATTAGGCAACGAGTGGAGGCGGCACACAAGGCGCTGACCCTGCAGCGAGCGCTGCAAGCGTTCAATGTGATGCAGCGCTTGCTTTTTTCGCCCGCAGTGACGGCGGCCAGTTGCCAGCTTCAGCGAGAGTCGCTCCCACCTGCGAGGAGCGAGGCAGACCATACAGCATGCGAACGACATTGCGATGCTCCGTGTCTATGGCACTCCAGTTGGTAGCTCTGGCGTTCGTCAGGGGCAGGGCGTAGAGTGCACGTGATGTCGCCACCGAGTTGTACACTCGAAGCGCAAGATGCGGCGTACAACCCCGTCCTCGCGCGAGAAGAGAGCGCGCCGCGCTTGCCACTTTGCGGGACTCCCTGCAGAGATGAGAGACTGCCGCGTTGAAGTTGAGGCGGCAGTCGATCTGCAGCCCCAGGTAGCGGACGCTCTTGCGCCACGGGAGAGGGCGGCCCCTCAGGGTTAGCGGCGGGACTTCGAAGCGCGCGCGCGCGGCTCGGGGGTGCACCATCAGCGCCTCTGTTTTCGCAGTAGACAGCTGTAGCCCGATGCTGGCGAGGTACTCGTCCACTGCGTCAACTGCCGTCTGGATCGATGCCCGCACAAGGTAGCCGACTTCCGTGGGACCGCACGCAAAGATAGCGACGTCGTCCGCGTAGATGGCCGAACGGACCTCGTGCGACGTTGTCCTCGGGATGAAGTCGGGGAGCCGCGAAAGGGCCAAATTGAATAAAAAGGGGCTCAAAACACTGCCCTGCGGGACAGCCGAAAACACGCCGCGAGGATCACTCAACGCCCCGCCGACCCTCACCCGGAGCGTGCGGTCAGTCACGAAAGCACGGATGTACTGCAGGAGCTGGCCGGTGACACCCATCTCGTGGAGGCACCCGATGATGGTGGCATGGGGGAGACCGTCGAAGGCGCTCTGCACGTCGAGCAGGATGAGATAGCCGGCCTCGTGGCGGCTCAACGACTCCTCGAGCCTGGCCACGACCTCAGAGAGCGAGTCAGCTGTTGATCGCAGCCGTCGGAAGCCACTCGCTACCCGCTGTTGCTGCGGTGCCGGCCCATGTTATGCGAAGCGTACCGCTATAGACCGTGTTGCGCGCACGTCTGGAAAGGCCAGCACTGTCACACTCTGTTCGCGCAGCTAATCAGACCGCTAATCACGACTGTGTTGGAACGCGAGCGATTTGGCACTTGCGTTGTGGGCTGTAATTACCGATTCACAAGGGCGCACAAACGAGCCACACGACGAGGAAGAGCAGAAAGCGCGCGTACCTGCTAGCAGACTAACCGGAAGTCGTAGGTTCTTGTTCAACCAATGGACATCATTTCCGCGGTTGACATCACCAGATTCCCCCTGCTGACATCGTGACGACCACTGGGGATAGCGGAAAGGCGAGGGGAGGAGAATGGCATCCGCGGCGCGTAGCGCTGCAGCGTTTGGCATCGTTGATCTTGACGGCATTCTGAACTCGATGCGCGTTTACTTGAAATGTCCAAAAAAATCTGAGGTGGTTTAGGCGCCCTTTAAAGACACGGAAGACCATCTTCGAAGTGTTATTGGACCAGCGCACGATGTGCGATCGGTGAGAGTCGTGCGACATCGTTCGAACAGCAGCAAGCAATGAACGGTACCATCCTTTGCCAATAAAGACTTCTTTACTTCTCCCCTCGGTGGCGTCGGGTGCCACACCATAAGACGCACAAAAAACCAAGGGGACTGCTGCGCACACCACACACTGCGAACGAGTACCAGTAGCGCGAGTCGGCCCACACTGGCCACCATTCGTCGGTCAGAAATCAAAAACATCAAAACCCAGCAGAAGACTCAGCTCTGAACGGTTCGGCACGGCTCATTCAAGGAGAGAGAACCGGCTTCCTCACTCCGAAAGAACCGCCGCTCACTTACTGAACCACGACTCCCTCGGTCTTCAAAAGAGCGGCCCGCTCCTGAGCGCTCAGGAGCGAGCCGGGTCTTTTGAAGAGCGAGGGAGCCGAGGCGAAAAGAGCGGCTCGCTCCTGAACGCTCAGGAGCGAGCCGGATCTTTACTGCAGACAAATACACGCTAGCGGTAGTTAACAACGAAGGGCGGCTACTCAATGCTGCTACAGTTCAAACCAAGTCCGCCAGCATCGCTGAGCAAGTAGCCATTTCGCTCGCTATGACAATGAAAGGTACCTTCACCATTTTCACCGACTCCATGTCTGCCGTAAGGGCTTTCGACTCGAATCACATCGCGGAAAAGGCCGCCATGATTCTGACTCACTGCAAAGTGTACTCTCACGAGTTGGTGTGGTTTCCCGCCCATCTGGGTGGGGGCCGTCGACTGCATCCCCAACCCCACCGAAATGGCTCACGCCCGGGCGCGAGGACTCGCGTGCCGCCCCGGCGCGTCGGGTCCTTCTCGACCGGGCCTCCCGCACCCCGACGGGTGTGGGGCGGGAGTTGGAGATGCTACCGGCGGAGACGCACTGACCACCTTTAATGAGATCACGAATCACTACAAGCTAGGTAGGAGAACCCTCCCCACTCCGCACAAAGAACTTTCCAGAGGCCAGGAGATAGCCTTCCGACTAATTCAAACGAGCACCTTTCCGTCGCCAGCCATTATGGCCAGCTACATGGAAATCTCCCCTCAGTGCTCTCTCTGTGGTGAATTAGCCACCTTTGGTCACATCATGTGGCGCTGCCCCCGCTTACAAATCAACTCCAGGGTCCATCGCATCGACGAGACCGACTTCTACACCTGCATCACGAGCTCCGACCTTCGGAGCCAGCTATGGGCGATCCAGGGGGGTTGCGAGGTGGCAGGGGGTCTTGGACTCCCGGTACCGACGTGGGTGACGCCTAAGGAGGGTCGCTAGTCCACCCTCCCCCCAGGATAAAATAAAGTTCTTCTGTCTGTCTGTCTGTCTGTCTGTCTGTCTGTCTGTCTGTCTGAGCCGGATCTTTTGAAGAGCGAGGGAGCCGTGGCGAAAAGAGCGGCTGGCTCCTGAGCGCTCAGGAACTACAAGTGAGCGGCGGTTCTATCGTTCTTCAGCCGAAGGAGAGGGGGTAAAGGCGACTCTTGCGAGGAAGGGCGGGAGGGCAGTTGCTTTCTCGTACCGCTAATAGATGGCGCGGAAGTGGCACCCAGCAGGAGACCCAGCTCTGACGGAACGCATCGGCACGGCTCTTTAACGCCAGAGAACCGGCTCCCTTTCTCCAAAAGAACCGCCGCTCATTTTTACTGAACGACCGCTCACTCGCTCTTTAAAAAGAGCCGCTCAGAAGATCCGGCTCGCTCCTGAACGACCCATCTCTACCTCGAACAGTCCATGGGCATCTCCTGTCGTCCTTGTTACGAAAAAAAAAAAAAAACGGTTCGGTAACGGTTCTGTGTAGACTATCGGCGCCTGAACAAGATCACTCGCAAAGATGTATACCCGCTGCCGCGAATCGATGAGGCTATCGATAGCCTACAAGGAGCAGAATTCTTTTCATCTCTAGATTTACGCTCCGGATATTGGCAAGTACGGATGGCTGACGTCGATATGCCGAAGACAGCCTTTGTCACACCCGACGGCTTATACGAATTTAGCGTCATGCCGTTTGGACTTCGTAATGGGCCAGCAACCTTTGAACGCATGATGGACACAGTTCTGCGCGGTTTGAAGTGGCACACGTGCTTATGTTATGTTGACGACGTTGTTCAGTTCAGTTCAGTTTTATTTCCTTAAAGACCCCGTTGCTAGGGGTTTTACGTAAGGGGTGGGTACAGTTGATAATGAAACAGAAACACAGGTATTCAGAAAACTACAAGAAAGCTACATTTCGCAAGTGCATACAAACAGAAATAAGGGGGGAAAATGACGCGTGAAAAACGCTTATTATTTTTCAGCCAACAAAGATACATTTTCGAAAAACGATGTCGGGCAAGTGATTTCAGCGACATGGTGGGCAAGGGCGTTCCAGTCTGATGCTGTGCGGAAAAAAAAAAGACGAAGAAAAAGTAGTTGTATGGGAGCGTGGCCGTAAGACTTGTAATGGGTGCCCAGTTCGTAGCGATATGCGTGCGGGTGGTGTGATATATGGCTCGTGAATTAAAGAACTGTAAAAGAACTTAGGAAAGAGGCAAAGGCTGGCTGTAGCGCGACGACGTGCAAGGGGCTGTAGATCAGAGTTTGCTCTTAAGGATGATACGCTTACGTCATATGAGTATGATGAATGGATGTATCTGACGACGCGGTTTTGAAAGCACTGTTTTTGCCTCTGACTTCACCACGCACCTTCAACGCCTACTGCGTGTTTTGACGTGCTTAGCAAACGCTGGCCTCCAACTGAACCTAAAGAAGTGCCGATTTGCAGCGCGGCAACTCACGATACTAGGTTACGTCGTCTCGAAAGATGGAATCCTCCTCGATTAAGCCAAACTTCGTGCCGTCGCCGAATTCCCTAAACCGACGTCCATCAAAGAACTGCGCAGTTTCGTAGGCTTGTGTTCCTACTTCAGGCGCTTCATTCGCAATTTCGCCGCCGTCATATCGCCCCTGACGAAGCTCCTTGGAAGCAACGGACCCCTCCATTCGTGTGCGTCCGAGTGCGACAAGGCGTTCACTAAGCTCCGTCGTTTGCTGACGTCTCCTCCCATTTTGCGCCACTACGACCCAACGGCACCTATTGAGGTCCACACAGATGCCAGCGGTGTTGGCCTCGGCGCTGTCCTAGCGCAGCGCAAAGAAGGGTTTCCTGAATATGTTGTGGCATATGCAAGCCGTACGCTTACTAAAGCCGAGACCAATTACACCGTCACGGAAAAAGAATGTCTGGCAATCATCTGGGCGCTTACTAAGTTTCACGATGCACTATGCTGGCTGTCGTCATTGAAGGATCCCTCAGGCCGTCTCGCCCGCTGGACGCTTCGCTTACAGGATTACGATATCCGCGTACTGTACCGCAACGGAGGCCAGCATGCTGACGCTGACGCCCTTTCCTCTACTGACGACAATGCCTGCTGCTCACTATCCCAGCGTGACGTTTCTTTCGTCGACATTGGGACCATCGCTTCCGAGCAGCGCAAGGACCCCTGGATTGCCTCCATCATAGACTTCCTTGCTGACCCGTCATCGCCGCCAACCACTCGTGCGTTGCGCCGTCAAGCTCGCCATTTCGCCATTCGCGACGACCTGCTACACCGACGCAATTACACCTCTGACGGCCGCCAGTGGTTATTAGTAGTACCTCGAAGCTTGCGTTCTGAAATCTGCGCATCGTTCCACTCCGATCCACAGTGTGCACACTCGGGACTTTTCAAAACCTACCAGCGCCTCCGACAACGCTACTACTGGCGAGGAATGTACAGTCAACCACAAAAGTTTGCGGACCACGCGAGCGCGTGCCAGACTGCCTATCCGCGCCACCTAGCGGTACGCCACCTAGCGGCGACAGGGGCGCTCTCCCGGATATGAGCCCTCTTGGTACTCGCCTGCCTGTTAATTTTTTATTCCCGTGCATGACATTGTTAGTTCGTTGTGCTGACGCAGAGCGCTGTCTGCGATAAGACCGCCACATATCTGGCTTGATAGCAGTATCGGAGCAATCACTTCAACCTTTGTCGACTGGTGTGCCAGTGGGTAGATAAGTTTCACGAAGCGCTGCGACGATTTTTTTACGCGACGTTTACTGGCGCACTTTGGTTGGCAGCATCTTGGTCCAATGAGTGTTGCTGCTTCTGCGTCTTGAGAGAAAGGGTAGGGAGGTGTTTCACTGTCATCAAAAATAAAGAAAAAGCGGATGCATAGAAAATTTTCTTTCACACATAGGCGCATCTTCGCATCAGTCGCTGAAAACGTAGTAGACTTGCTTCAGGCCACGTGGTGATTGCCTATTTGGAAAGATGCCGCTGCGTGTTCCACTTGACGAAAGAAGGCACATTGTGCGTTTATTTATAGAGGGAATACCTCAGCGCGAAATCTGCCGCCGAACCAACAGGAGCCGGACTGCCGTGAATAGGATTATTCAAGCTTTCCGCGACGATGACAGATTCACAGATATGGAGCGCAGTGGGCGTCCAAGGGCCACGACTGAGGAAGAGGACCGCCTGATTACGGCCGCCATCGTGGCTGATCCTTTTCAAAGTGCAGAGGATATCCGAGAAGCGCTCTCGCTCACGGTATCGTCTGAGACTGTAAGAAGAAGGCTGAGTGAGCTTGGCCTGCAGTCTTTCGTAGCAGCACAGAAGCCCTGCCTCTCAGACAGCCAGCTACAAGAACGACTCATGTTCGCTACAGCAATGAAAGATTGGACAACAGAGAAATGGGGCGATGTCATCTTTAGCGACGAGTCAACTTTTTCCACGCGCTGGGACCAACGGAAGCGGGTTTGGCGTCCACTAAACTGCAGGTGTGTTTACAGTGTATTGGCAGTTAATTCACGAAGCTAATTCTGCATCACAACATGTTTCACGTAAAATGAGCTTTTGGACATTACGAGATTTTTCTGTAGTGGTATTATGTTGAAAACATTAACGATTGTTTCATAGTACTACTTACTCTGAAGCTAATTAAAAGCTGCCAGTGGGTCTTTCAGTACTATCTAATGATGTTTGCACGTTTTCTATTGCAACTCTATAACAGCATTATAAAGTTCATACGCAAGAGGAATCACAACATTTTTAGACGCGCCGCTGGAACCCAATTGTATGCTATTTCTTGCAGATATCTGCCTAATTACACACAGAGTGTTCTATCCAGTGGACGGTGTTCCGTGAGCGTGTGGGGAGCAATCAGCAAAGATGGCCTTGGTCCCCTTGTGCGTCTGGAAGGGCCCTTCACTGCGTCACGGTACTGTGACGTCATCACTAGACACCTCGTTCCGTATGCGCTGGACGGTCCCTTCAGCGACGGCTGCTATTTTTTTCAACACGACCGCAGCCCGATCCATAAAGCACGTATCGTCCAGTCATTGCTAGAAGAACATGCTGTTTGCCAGCTTGAGTGGCCTCCATGTGGCGCCGACTTGAATCCCATAGAAAATGTCTGGGGCATGTTGAAGAAACGGCTGTCCACACGAGCCAACCGCGGCCGCACGGCCGATACGCTGTGGCAAGCGATCGCACAAGAATGGGAAAGCCTGCGCGGTCGACCGGAGATTACTGAATCTTTGTACGAGTCGATGCCCACACGCATCAATAAGGTGCTAGAAAACGGTGGACATTTCACTTCCTACTAGATCATTGAGAGACCTATGTTTCATGACACTTCTGTAAATGTCTTGTGAATAAATTCATCCCCTTCAGACACGAATTATGATGCACTGTCTGCAAATGCGTCAAATGCGCATGGCATCATTTCAAGACGCTCACTATTACATTCCAAGAAAGAAGACGAAGCAATGTGCTGTTTTGTGCGAGTTTCAGTAAAAAAAAAATTAATTAGCGTATAACTCATTATCTAATTATTCTGAAATCCGTCAGCTTCAATCTTGCATAAAAAGAATCAACTATTAGGCCCGAAACGCATGCACACTTGCTTTTTCGGTTGTATTCGTGTCGACCGGAGAAAAAAAATACTCTTGACGTTGGTCTTGGAACGCGGCACGTCGAACGATTGTCTAACATGGTAGTGTCTCCAGCAAAGTGATCATCTGCAGCAATACGCAGGACAATGAAGTTAACTGACCGCTAGTTGTCCCATCAGGAAGCGGACACGAATGTGCACACTGAGTTTTAGGTCATTTGAAGAAACACGTGGCGTGGGACGCGCCTCCGAAGTTCGAGTCCCCAAACGAGGACGCCGTGTCGCAAAGGGTTATAAAAAGAGTCATCGCACCCGATTATTTCTTATTTTTCTAAATGTAACCACTATAGCAGCGCGGTGGTTCGGGCTTTGCGCAGCAAAACCTGGGCGCAGGCGATCAAATCCCGGCCGCTACTGTCACTTAGCGATGGGGGAGGAACGGAAAAATTCTGCCTACTGACTAAGCATCTGTGTCCCATGGCTGCCTCACCGCTCACTCACGCACTCACGAAAAAAAAAAAAACAGCGTGGCTACGCGAAAATAGAACTGATAACAGCCGAAGAATACGCTGTCTGATTACTTGTACTGATATTCTGCTCTCAAAATATAAGCAAGTAGCCCTGGCTAACAAAGAGCGCGTCACGTTGAAAGAGATAGGTAGAAAATATTTGCGCACAGTGCGAAAATAGACAGGCCATAGATTTAAGGAGGGATGCGTCTTCAACGTAGCGCTGCTGTCGATCGCTGGTGACGTAGCGGAAGTGTCGCGAAGAGGCTCTTGGCCACGCGCTCGCGTGGTCCGCAAACTTTTGTGGTTGACTGTACAACTACGTTCAAAGGTTCGTTCGCTGATGCCCCGACTGCCAGCGCCGAAAATCTTCACTCCAACTCTCGCCAGCTGGTCTGCAGCCTCTACCCTGCCCTACCCGGCCGTTCGGGTGCGTTGTCATCAATTTGCATGGGCCATTTCCCTTGACGTCGGCTGGTAACCGCTGGGCCATTGTGGTAGTAAATCATCTTACACGATACGCCGAAACCGCCGCTCTCCCAGCAGCTACGGCGCGCGACGTTGCCTCATTCCTAGTTCGCCGATTCATCCTGCGGCATGGTCCACCTCAAGAACTGCTCAGCGACCGCGGACGCGTCTTCCTGTCGGAAGTAGTTGAAAAAAAATTAAATTATGGGGTTTTACGTGCCAAAACCAGTTCTGATTATGAGGCACGCCGTAGTGGGGGACTCCGGAAATTTGGACCACCTGGGGTTCTTTAACGTGCACCTAAATCTAAGTACACGGGTGTTTTCGCATTTCGCCCCCATCGAAATGCGGCCGCCGTGGCCGGGATTCGATCCCGCGACCTCGTGCTCAGCAGCCCAACACTATAGCCACTGAGCAACCACGGCGGGTCGGAAGTAGTTGAAGCGATTCTCAAGGAGTGCCACGTTATTCATCGTACGACTATGGCGTACCACCCTCAAACGAATGGCCGCACCGAACGCTTCAACCGTACACTCGGCGACATGCTTTCAATGTACGTCACCTCCGACCACACGAACTGGGACGCCATTCTGCCCTTGGTGAGCTACGCGTATAATACCCTACGCAGAGCACCACTGGATTTTCACCCTATTTCTTACTGTATGGTCGACACCCTTCGCACACCATCGACACCATTCTACCATGCCGGCCGGATGCATCCGAGTGTGTGCCTATTTCTGCCACGGTCAGGCATGCAGAAGAGTGCCGCGACCTAGCACGGGCCTTCCGATGATCAAGAGCGCCAGAGGAGCACTCGCGGGGACGCCACTTCCATGGTCACCTTCGATCCGGGAGCGCTCGTGTGGCTCTGACCCTTTCACTGCCCCTGGCCTCTCATCTAAACTGGTCCCGAAGTATGAATGCCCTTATCGTGTTCTCGAACGCGCATCGCCTGTGAACTACGTCACAGAACCAGTTGAGCCATCTTCAGACATGCGCCGCCGTGGACGAGACATTGTCCATGTCGACCATCTAAAGCGTTACTTCGACCCGCTTATCGCGACGAGCTGTTAGGTCGCCGGACGGCTCCCTTATCGCTCCCGGGAGTGATTGTAGCGAAGAGAGACGCTAGTGGACTCAGCGCTACTAAAGCCCCTATATTTATAAAAGTAGCGCCATCCACTTCCCTCCTCCTCCGGTCTACTATCGCGCTCGGCGCGACCAGCGCGATCGAGGCGCGATATCGACAGTGGCGCCGCCTGCGTCGGGCCTGCCGTGGCAGACGACAGCTAACACGCTACCAGAGGAAATCCGAGGAAAACTTCGATCGCGCCCTCCGGAGACGTTTTTGAGGCGCGATTTTGCTTCGTCAGTCAGTAACTGGTCTTAATAATGCCGTTTTGGAAGTAGCAACGCGACGATGCGAGACGGCGCAAATATCAAGTCTGCAGCAAGCGTTTGTGCACGCCGGATGGTAAACAAAAAAAGCCTTTTGCCCTCGCCTTGTCGGTTGCGGCAACTTAAGGCGCAGCAGCATGCCATCACAACGAAGTTTTTGTCCATAACACGTTTGATCCGTTTGTGCGTACAGCACTTTCGTCGCACAGGCCCGAGAATGGCAGTCGGAGCGGGCTGGAAAGAAAAAAATATACAAAAGCGCGACGCGAACTTCCACGTGACACGGATTGGCCAATGGGGGACCGGAGGAGGCTGGGGCGACAGGAGGCGGCTAAGAGAGGGCGAGGAGTAAGCGCCGGGGTGAGCGCGGTGGCGGCAAGATCTAAGAATGGCGCTACTTTTATAAATATAGGGGTTTTAAGCGCTACTGGGTCGAGCGCTCTCGCTCAGCAACGGCTCTCGTGCTTGGAAGCTGTGACTGCCCTGCCCGTCGACGTTGCGCTGCTCCGAGCTCTTCCAAATAAACATCTTTAGCAATATATATATATATATATATATATACACATCACGAGCTGGTCACACGCAACTTGACAATCATGTCTGCTATGACGGTGCACATATTTTGTGTCTTATAAAAGGTCGAGTACAATACATGCATTTCATTGACAGTATTTGGGCCAGTAAAGGAGTGGTGCATCAAAACACCACAAGGAATTACGTGCGTGCATCGTTTTGGAGTCATTGCTCTTGAAATTTGATAAAACTATCAATCTATCAGCTGTCAATCAACTAGATAGACAGCCGTGATCTGAAACCATACACGTCTTTTTTTTCTTTAGCCTTGGCTGTACAGGACGACAAGGACTGAACAGAACCTATCACCCAACAAACACGCACTCAAGCCCTTCAATACAAATATTTCACCGGCAGCAGGTGGGCTGCCGTTGTGCCTGGTGGTCCTTCGGGACAAAGGATGCCTCACCGACAGGCGTGCAGCTGTGGAGTGCTGTTCACGCTTCATCGTTTCTCGAGGCCGGGGAGCGTCACCGTCACCCGTGACTAGTGGAGGATCAATTAGACCCGGGCTGCAATGAGAAATCGGCCTCGTGCGTCGCTAAAATGGCAACGTCACTCTTGGTGTGTTTCTGTGAAGCAGCGGCACCCACCCGGACTACGACGGGGCTCGGCGGTAGCTTCCGCGAAAGCCAGTCTCCTGATTGACAAGCTGACCACCACAGCGAGGTCACTAATTCTTCCAAGGGGCCAACGTCAGGCATTTCCGTGGGAGCATGCAGCTTCGACGTTTGGTTCCCAAGGTGCTACCCGTTGCCTGGTATGCGGAGGCGATTGAGCAACATTGGACGCGGAGCCCGCCGGAACGGCTCCATACGATGGGCGGGATTTTGCGAACGGTCGACGACTGTGAATGGCCCAGAAGAACCACAGTGAAATCCCTCGACGAGTGAAAAAGGGAAATGACCTGATAAACAGCGGGGCTTGAGTGTTGTGGAGAGGGTCGGAGATGTAAACGCTCGGACATGCAAAGACGTTAGCATGTAGACGACTTCGTGTAAAATACAACGTACAGTTGTACATAAATCCCTTTTCTGATCTCTCTGGGCCTCTCCTTCTCCCGGTACGTGACCCGCCACCAGACATGGAACCTTCGTAGCCGCTCGGACCCTCCTCGAATCTCGCAACACCGTTATGACGAATGAGTCGAGCGACACTGCACTTATGGCAATTCACTGAGGCTTGCACAGAACTAGTTTACTTATGTGAAATGAATATCTGCTCAGAAAATGGAGTGAAATACTTTTGCCTACCTGTTGTCATTAAGAAACATGAAAAACATGGAAATCCCGGTGTCAGAACACCATATAGCCGCACAAGGCATGTGGTGCCCCGATTTAGCCATCTTCGTCTAATGCTTGGTTGACCTGGCTTCCTGCGTCTTCCGTTCCTTGCACGCCAGATCAAGCATCTCTTATCTTTCCCATCTTCATATTTGGCACTACCGAAGCAGATGACCGAGAGCGATCCTACTTGATATCGCTGAGCGTGTGGCCAGGGGAGCGGAGGCAAGCTCGACGGACGCACTAAGTCAACCACTTGGGAACGCAAACATACATATCTACATTACTTCGTTCCACCAGCTTGCACGATGCCCAGCAACCGCAAGGAGCACGCATATTGCATGAAACCAACTAGATTCGCCTTCCGGGGGTTTGCTAGACTCTGTACTCGTCGCAGACAGCATTGGAGACAGGGGCCCGCGCGGCCGCAAGCAACCGCGCCAAGTGCAGCCACCACCCGTGTAGATTTCATGCTAACTATAAAACCTTTATCGCCTCTTCACCCTTCAATGTCATACTTTGGGTACGACATTTTGCTTCCGATCAGTTTTGACAGCTCAGCCTGTTCGTGCTGATCAACAGAGTTTAATACTATGTCGTTGCTTTGTGCGCTCGTTTCTTTGAAGAGTTTGCCTTGTTTCTCTGGATGCCTTAACTGTTTGGTGGCCTCCATAAAACAGGGAGGCACCTGGTTTCTCCGTTATGTCAAATCGCCAGGAAATATTTTCGCGTGAACTGCTTTGAATGTTCATTTTTCCCGTACTTGTGCTGCAACTTTCGGTGTGGAATTACCAGCGCCCACTTCCGAACGCATACAAATGCCATACTTGTCTAATAAAGGGAGAATTTTTCGCATTGGTTATTTTTTTTAATGGTTTCTCAGTGGTCGGTCGAAAATATATATGTTTAAAAACAAGTCTACACTGTAATAACGACAATGAAAATTAGCGGTAACCTGGTTGTGACGTCAGCGGCGACGCTGTTCCGACACAAAGGAGCTGGCAATCTCCCGCAACAAGATGGCAGTCGCTACATTAACACGTGCATATGTATGCTTGAGAGAGCAGAAGGAACAAAAGTAGTCTTGTAGAACCACGCAGATTGAAAGATCAAGTTTGTGTCTATAGCAATGATGCATCAGAAAACATACGAAAAAATTTATTCAATGAAAACAATCGGGTTATCTGCAATAGACATGTTGTACATCACTGTAAAGGCGAAAAGGCAGCCTTCGCAATGTCTTTTGCAGCTAATTATAGGCTGTAAATGCGTCGGCTTAATAGATATATGCTTATAGAAAAACGTCCAGGTGATACAGTACAGTATAAAAAGAAGTAATAAAAAGGTCTCGAAGAGGAACCGGCAAACATGCAAATTCTTGCAAATGTCTGCGAATTATCAGTTTGCTAGAGCTCAGCCACTGTACCGGTGAAAAAAAATCGCAGGAACCAACTCACTAAACGTCAGAGCCGCTGGCACCCGAACTAGCGGACGTTTCGACTCCCATGGTGCTGAACACGTCGTCACGCATAGAGAGAACAAGGTTCTGAAAATGCGCTCGTCCAATAGCGCTCAAAGTAAAGTCGCGCCGGCCACTGAACTCAGAAATCAGGGCGTAGAACTGCGTCCTCGTCGCCATGCGAGCCAAGCGGATGCGTTTGTTAGCCGTACGCGGTGAGAAATCGCCGGTCCGCTGAAACAGGTCCAGAGGTGCCTCGCAAGTGTTGAGCAAGTCAACAACAGCGGCACCCTCGGGACACATTCCGTCCCTCAGGATGACGTCCGTGACCCAGGCGAGTAGCATCGCGTTCCTGTGGATGCACTGCAAAAGTTCGAAGTCATGTACGGCCAACTCATCGCGCTCCTGGCCATGGTACATCTTCACAACCGACACGGACTGGTTGAACTCGAGACCATTGATCAGGTACTTCTTGAAAGGCTCGTAATCACCGACGTTGCTCCAGTAGAATTCGAGGCGATTCAGGCTGCGATTTTGGCGAAGCATGTCGGCAAAGGTGCGCTGGACGTTTTCGCTGAAGTCCCAGCGCTCGGTAGTTAGGAGAATCACGCTCCTGGACTCAGCTAGGGCCTTGAGGATCTGGATGGACGCGTTCGCCTTGGTGCGGCAGCGCAGTCTGACAACCGTGAGTGAGTCTGCTTTCCGAATAAGGTTCGCCAGGAACTGACCGCCCAGGCTGCTCAGTACCTGCATGTAGAGAATGCATGAATAATTTGCGATCGAAAAGTGACTATAGTCAGTCGACAAGCCTTCGTCAGTGAGAGGAGTCTCTTGCATCATCAATTCGTCGCTAACCACCGTTGAGCGCTCGAAACAAGTCCCGTACGTCTGTCAGATACAGGGAGACAAGATGTCTCATTCCTTGTTAGTGAACACTAGGTAGCTTTGCCAGGGATAACTGGGACAAGTGGCGCAGGCGCAAAGAAACTCGCTGGACAAACGTGCAGAAGCCTCAAGGATGATTGCAGAGCGGAGTGCCACAGGCGAGGCATTGTCCGTTCGTGTAACAGCTCATTCGTATCAAAGAACGCAGAACATCAGAGTTCTCATTGCATTATACCGAAGTATTTATTGATATCTGCCTCAATCGCGATCTCGAACAGTTGAAGCTGGAAAATTCAAACGCGTGTAGCATTTCGAATTTCAATTGAATGCTAAGTAGTTGTTTTAGGAATGCTTAGGTGGAGGCAGGCTTGATAAATTGCGACCTGTTATAGAATATATGAACATCTGAGGTGATCGTGATGTTCAGCTCACGTTTATTTCCAGCACCACGATATTTTCTCACAAGCCATAAAACCACACGAGAGGATTTTAGATTAAGCTCATTGCATTTTGGAGCATTCGTGCGCGAAGAACCTAAACACAGGCGTTTCATTTGTTCGAAATTACAGGCAGCTGGCCCTAGTAAAAGCCCCACTCTACTGAAAGCTGAATACATCTGCATTTGACGTTTTCGCAGAGCACGCAAGATATGTCCTGCATATAAAAAAAGGATAGTTTGCATGTAATCGTGTCTTTGAATATGCGTATATATAAACTGCGTTTACTATTTCACTATGCCAAACATGAATGAAAGTTTCCAGCACATTCAGTCTATAATTAAAGCAATGTCTGAACGTAGACAATGGTTAGCCTTCAGCACTGAACAGTACAATAAATAATATCGCACGAGTATGTTCATTTTACCGAACACTGAACTATCCTTAAGCGCAGTCGTAAAACAGTTAACGCAGGGCGAAAAGTGAGAAATGCCGTATGTTTGCCCTCCCGTTCTTTCCACCCTGAACTAAATATTGCACATCAATTTGCTGAAATACCCGAGAATCCTAGAAATGGAAACAGTCGGCGATACTGCACATCAAAGTGCAATGTGCGTACCACTGAGGAACGCGGACAGACGCAACTAGCCGACTGAACGTTGCCCGTCTTCTGTACGCCTACTAGTTACGCATGTCCACGTGCCTCAGTGTGGCGTGCTCTGTCATGAAGCCCATATATCTACCCTCGAGAATTACATTACGGAACACAGTAACTTACTCGAGGAGAGTTGATGCAGAGTGTCTTCAAGGTCTTCACCGTGCTCCTCATGGCATGGAGAACAGGCTCAACTTCTGTATCTTCGCCGTAGGAGAGGGAAACGTTGACAAACTTTATGTTCGTTTGCAGAGCATCCCGCAAGGGCTCCACAAGGCAGTCGTTGTAGACTAGCGTGATCTTGTCACAGACGCCGACATCAACTATTTTCCTGAACAGCTCGCACAGCTCAAGATCCTTGCCAACCGGAGCTCCCACGTTGAGTTCTTCGAATTGGCCGAATTCCGCGCATCTTCTGACAGCCATCACAAAGGGCAGGACGTCTAAGCACGCGAGCTCGCAGTCATCCAAATGGAGCTGTCTCAACGTCTTGCTCATTGCGAGCCCGTCGGCAAGCCGATTCGCCGGCAGAGGCGCAAGCGCCGATCCCGAAAGCACGAGAACGCGCAGCGAACTGTTGCCGACGATTCTTTGCATGTCGTTGAGAGCGCCGGCAACGTGCCCAAATTGTCTGGCGTTGAGGCAAGCCTTCAAGCGCTTGCAAGATGCCTGCTTTTCCAGGAAGTCTGCTAGCGCACACAGTATTTTCGCGTCGTTGATCATCGGCTCCAGCGTTAGTTCTCTAATCGAAGAGTTATCGAGGAGTCCCTGCAGCAGGCTCAACAAGCCGTGGTCGACGTGCACGTACAGCCTCGAGATAGTGCGCGACTGGCCGATTAGACTCAGGGCTTCGTTGAACACGGACTCGGGTTCTTTGGCGCTTATCTTCACACGGAAGTCCTCCAGTTTCTTGTGCTCGACCACCCTGGCGACGAGCTCGGCGAACGCGAGCGCGCTCATCTCTACGTCGATGAGGATGAGGGCAACGAGCAATGCGTTTCGTTCCACGAGACGGGCCAGGATAGCAACGTCATCGTCGATCAGGTGAACCGTAGCGAGTCCCAGTTCTCTCAGTCGAGACAGGTGGTCTAGAGCACTCGCTCTTGGCTCCGCCTTTGCGAGGGCACGTCCTTTGAATGGATCATTGCCGTGTATCTCGCACTTTTGTAAGAATTCCGTAAGCTTTAGGAGAGACATGAACAGTGACTCGTGCCTAGGTGCCAGGACGGGAATAGACAGGACGACTCCAGAGATGCAGCGATGTTGTCGCAGGAGCCACAGAGACAGGCAAAGAAACTTGACGTCTGCATTCGCCTCCAAGTCTTCAGGGTCGATGTTCAATGTTCGAAAGTGAAGTGTCCCCTTCTGCAGCTGGATCACCTCGATGCCGCGGTTGTTGAACATGGCATTCCACTCTCGCTGACGATTGACGGCCCAGCACGAAGACTTGTCACTGAATGTGCAGGTGGCGCTGAGACAGGTGGTCCCGTCGTTGCAGAATTCCTCGTCGGCGGCATTGAAGATGGCGAGGACATTATCCACGCTGACGAAAACACGGGCATCCGCTTTAACGAGGGTTTTGGCGAATCCGGCAAGAGTGGCGCCCTGGTCCTTCTGTTAAAGGAAGGAGGTGGGAAACACGCAATGAGCATCAGACATGCGCGAGTAATCCGACAGCTTTAATAGGTCTGTACCAAAGCCCTAGTTATAAAAAAAATATAAGAAACCCTAAGGGTAAATAAAAGTTCTATCACACGCATAGTAACTAAAAGCGTGTACCTAAATTGTTGAGGCACGATGGGAGTCAGTATAGCTGGCTCATTCTCAATCGGTCTCGACCAAGAACCTAGATAACAGCGACACGGCCAGTGGCTAGCCTGGTAATGTAAGAACTATTTACAAACAAGCGTGGTCATGCGGATAAATTCAGTGCACCACCCGCGCCCCCGTAGAGTACAGGCTTGAAAACTTGTAAAGCATGCATGCGCTGTACAACATTCCCTCATAGGAACAACCATCTATAGGCACTCGCAAAACAGCGACCAGAGTGAGTGCAGCACAACCTTCCTCGATACGCCCAGCCTTTGCGAAGTGTTTACAGATCACTTCACGTTAGCGAAGCAACCTCCGCGCAATCAGTGCCGACGGTTTGAAAGGAGCACGTAACAAACGATCAGCCTAGATTGGAAGTTCGTGCCGTTCTACAGCAGATAAGCATTGCTAAGTACCACCGGAATTTTGAACGGACTCGCAGAACTTCGTGAGCGAAGCACGGAGCCCTTGATATCATACCGCCTTATTCTCGACTCGGAATTCTTCCTTCGCATGGGGTTGAGCACTTCGCTGCCCCTGGAGTAAAGGGGGCTATGCTTCTCAAGAAGTGCCGCGGAGCGTTAATGGAAGGTAGTCACCACTTCCGCCGAAGGGCGGCGCTGCCATTCGCATTTCCATCCATCCCAGTGTTCATATATTTGAACAGGAATAATTAATCGGAGGAAAAGAACTATAAAGCTTACCAGCAAGTACGCGACCGGTATAGTAAATAACATGGCAACAAAGAACGTCAAGCGCAAAGTCAGAGGCTGAGACAATCTCATGGGTGGCGGCAATGGAAAAGAAACCTACGAGTAACTATTTAAGGAGAAAATGACATCAGGAAAGAAACAATTTACAATAACTCAAAGGGAAGCTGCTTTTCGAAGCGAGATCAGGATGCTTTAGAACGCGCATTTATAAAGCGAGGTACAATAAAGGAAAAGCATGTCCTGGCTGCGGTAAAGCTAGGGAAACGATGGAGCATGTTCTATTAGAATGTGAATATGTCTGACCAGAGGTCGATTTAGGCAGCTCTGGCCTCCTTGAATCGCTTTGGTTCAGCGACAGCAGGGGGAAAGTAAACATGTCCCCAATAGAGATTAGCAAGAGGCGATTGGTGGAAGTAGGGAAACGACAAACGCATGAAACAAAGTTCCCAATAATGTTTCAGGAAGTTTGGAGTGAGAATTCGTGTATTTTTTTTTTGAGTATGACATGTAGGACATTAGGCAATACAATAGCTTGGTGGCGCAACCCACTGCCCCGTTCCAAAAATGACGCTGCTAGCATCCATCCATCCAGCGAGTCGAGATGGAGTCAAGAGGCGTTCCAGGATACGGGGATAGCGACATGGATTTCAATAAAGTTTCTCACACTTCGGCCCTTTGTATTTGTGATCACTCAACCTGAATTTCGTGGGCCTTTCCTGTATGCAATGAAATTAATCTATTGAGTGTTCCCATTACATTTAAAAAAAAACCGTCCAGGTTTCGCCAAACATGTCTTTAAACGAATTGAAACGGTTTGTAGACCTGCATGCAAGTCTTAATGACAACTTTCTTATCGTACAAGCTCTGGCGTGCACTATCTGAATATCGACAACAGTCATAAACGACTATTTCTGTCGAATCGTCGTTTATGAACCCACCTAACATGGTTTTCGCAAATTCTGAGATTCCGCAAAACAAGGCCATGGTACCAAATATGGCCTATGAAGAATGAACAGGCTCACTGTACAAACGTACAGACTGACGAAATAAAACTGGCCCCGCAGGTGGGGTACGAACCCCAAGTCATCGCGTGTGTTCGTGCCCCACCTGTGGCCAGTTGGTCATCCTTCACTTCCATTAATTTATGATTTCCTTCATAAATACGCACACGTAATTACCCCTACACTGTCCTTGGCGTCTGTTGGCTTATGATATGAATAATAAAGATTGAGCCCTCCGGTATCCTTTCTCCTCCCTCATGTTAACTATTGTAAGAGTAATATTACTTTGTGAGAAATGAATCGCGAAGGTATCATGCGCTCTTTTTCTAAGATCGCTTTAATGATGCATTCAATTCTGCCACAGCCGTTCAAGTGTCTGAATGAGTCGGAAGAAATAAGACTGGCCGTGCTTACCGCGAGACGACCGATCGCGGTAAGCACGGCCAGTCAGTTGCGCGTCACGCGGCTCAAGGTCGCATTCATCCTATGCGTAGCATTTTGTGGAAAGCGAGAAATCTCGGCGTGATGTTCAGGAAACATTGTGCACGAGATACGCATAATCACAAACAATCCCATAAATAGGTGTAGTGGTATGTTACGCGTCTATTAGACAATTTTAAAGAAAAATGAAATTCTGGGGTGTGCCTGCCATAAGCAGGTTTTGGTTAGGGCCACGCCGTAGCGGGGGTACCGGAATAATGCCGACCACCGTACAGCCAATGAACGACCTTTTTTTCGCATTCAGCCACCATCAGAATGCGACCGCCGCGAC
>NW_023606819.1:32500-60001 GCF_013339745.2 Dermacentor silvarum | reverse complement strand
TATCGGAAATACAGATACTGATACACGTCTTGCCAGACGTATCGTGATACAGATAAAAGATACCCAAAGAGTATGTAAGATAGTATCTAAGACACATGTATCTTCGATAGTGCCCAGCCCTGCTTGGAACTGAGAACATCGAAAGAATACCCCTCCTCAGCCGCACATCTCGCTTAAGTCGCGAATACAGTCCGGCCTTTCCAGCAAGCCAAGCTGCGTCCGGCGAAGTCGGATACGTCATGCTGGCGACGCCAGGATCGCCGAAAATTTGCCCCCTGTGTATTTCGGCGCGTTGAGCGTGGTCCGCAGCTACGTGGTGTACAGCTCTTGCCGCGGCGCATGCGCACAAGTGCCTGGCGAGTGAGTGCTGTGGTGCTGTTTGGTTTGGTGAAGGCACCAGCTCAGCGCACTCTCTTCAGTGCAACCAAACTGTAGGTCAGCATTCTGCCATGCTGGCAGCCTGCCAAGCTAGCGTGCGATGCACTCTGGTCTAGCTGCTCCGGCGTGAGGTGCGGCATGTTCTATTCCCGCACGCCGAACGCCGCCGGTCACGCTGGCTGCGCCGTGACTTTAGACTGTAGAGCGTCCATAGACCCCGAACTATATGCGCGCCTTTAGTGATCCTCACGGCCTCTGAGCATGGGCGTACGGTCCTAATCATAACTTGCTCCTCTTTATCATGGAGTCTGCCATGGATCCTATGTAGTAGGTGATGGAGTCAAGAGCGAGCCCTGGGGCCACTTTTTTAAATAAAGACGTTTATACCACCACCACCATGCGGATGACTGAAGCGAACGTTTCTAATTTTCTATTTTTAGTTCACCTGAGTGAAAGAGTCTTCATCCAGTGCAGCCGGAGCGTCCCGGATGTTCTTCTCCCATGGAGGGTTGCGTAGCAGCATTCCCAGAACCGACACGTTGGCCAGGCAGCCGCCCAGCAAAAGGAAAGGTGCCGCGCAGTCCGTACTCGCTCAGCAACCACTCAAGCAGCTTTGTAACCACCAGCGACGTCACTGGGGGCCCGGCCAGGTTTAGGCCCAGTGCGATGCCGCGGCGCTTGTCGAAGTAGCGGGTCACGGCCACGATGGTGCAGCTGGCGACTATGCCGTGACCGGCTCCTTTAAGCAGCGAGGAAATGAACGGAGATATTGTGGATCTGAACGATCCTTTAACGAGAAGCAAGAGTCGGCGTCTTGTGTCCTAAATCACTCGGCGTTGCATTGCCGAATTCGTCATAGACAGCAAGGAAAGGAGGAGTAGGACATTCATTGCACACCAAATGCGAACGCTAGCTCTTAGATAGGTTTCGCGATATCTTCCTGGAGAAACTAGGCGGAATTTCTCATCTGCGAACTTTTCTGAATGGCCATTTGCTAATGTTGATTGTCACAGCTGTTAAATGTTCTGCGTTAGGTGCGCATTGATCTACCGACTACCGACCTCTTCCTGTGTTCCTACATGGTTAGGTATTCAGCACGCGCATATGTAAAGAAAAAAAATTAACTTGAGCTGTATTTGTAAATAACCCGTCTACAATGCAGAAAAAGGCACTCTTACCTATGAGAAG
This sequence comes from Dermacentor silvarum, assembly GCF_013339745.2. Taxonomy (NCBI): domain Eukaryota; kingdom Metazoa; phylum Arthropoda; class Arachnida; order Ixodida; family Ixodidae; genus Dermacentor; species Dermacentor silvarum. Next base: position 58,435 of record NW_023606819.1, on the reverse strand, counting down.
AGACGCGGTATGTCCTAAAGGACGAGAGAAGAAAAGACAGGGGATGACATCGCCTTGAAGTTCCCGCACCAGCATACTATGACGTCACGGGTTTTGACGGCAGTGGCTAGGGCCTAATTGATTTGTTTTTATCGGCGAAGAAGGACTGCATTCTATTCTAAAGGAACCAAAGACCACAGACAGCACATTTCAAGAACATTTACCCAGGCACATTGGACCAAATACCAATAATATATTTTGAAATCAGTGTCGTCGCAGTGACGTCACCCCACTGGGATTACGGCGTGAAATTTGAGAAATAACACTTTGACTCGTGTTTTTTCTTATAATAATTAACGATTCATTGCGAAATTACCAGCGGTAAACTGTTGAAAACATTTGTACAATTCTTCGAAGAAGCATACATTACTCGCACATAGTTTAAATGAGATACTCATTTAGTTATTCTGCAGCGCTTCCTTGAAAAGCATGACAAGCAATTAAAAATGCAGTTCCACTCAACGTGAAATCTGGGAAAGTGCGGAGCAGTGATTCGCCGGTGTTTCCCTCAGGAAACACAAGCTGGCGAGCAGCTTGTGTTTGGGCCTTCAAGATGTTGGGATTTAGCTTGCCTGCGCTGGCAAGCAACTTCAGCTTCGCGGGCGCGCACCGCTTGATCAGCCCTGAGTCGGCGCTTTCACGGACGAGCACCCGCTGTCGCTCCAAGCGTGCTTGCCACTCGGGACCCGGAGTGCGGGAACGGCACTTGTGAGGCTGTGGCGCCCTCTCTTGACTAGTTTCGGTATCAGCAAGGCGTTTTCGATCGAGTTTTCAATCATTTGAGTTAAAGAATGTGTTAATTCATGATGCTTTCCTCAGTTTATAATATCTTATACTTATTTTGTTTAATATTATCCATATTTAGGGTGACGTTATGGGAATTTTATGTCTTACGTAGACCTTGGGTTGCGCATGACACCCACCGACGAGGGATGACATCCCGGGCTCCTTAAGTGCTCCGCACTTTAAAAAATACTTCATGACTTTAAGTTAGTGTATGTCTTCAGTTTTCCTTTAATGTTTCACCTAAGACGACATGTTCAAACGCCGATGATCCAGATAGGAGGACGAAAGAGACAACGAGGATACCGAGCATGCGAAATTCTTGCCATGCTGGTAAGCGCTGTATTTCAGCGTTCTGCGTGTGCCCATTAATTTATACATATTTCCCCAGTAGCAGCAGACTAGATGCACTTACCTGTTACCACTCCCACTGTAAACACGATGAACAGCGTTGAAGTAGCAAAGACTGACACGCTGAATCCGATGGACATCATAATGCCCCCAAGGACGATGGTACAGCGTACTCCGAAGGTTTCAATTAGTGCTCCAGCCACAAGGCCTGAGGAGAGATAGCGGTTAAAGGATGGAAGACGTGGAACACCAACTTTTTTTCATGCATTGCTCCTCATTTGCTGGAAGGCATGCTGTCGGTCGCAAATCGAATTGCGCAATTAGTAGAAATAAATTCAGCACTCGCAATTAAAGAGCTCTGTAACACCTCTCATGGACTTAGTTTTCTCATCCCTACTACCACCCCCACCACTTCATCTCGCACAGACAGACAGACAGACAGACAGACAGACAGACAGACAGACAGACAGACAGACAGACAGACAGACAGACAGACAGACAGACAGACAGACAGACAGACAGACAGACAGACAGACAGACAGACAGACAGACAGACAGACAGACAGACAGACAGACAGACAGACAGACAGACAGACAGACAGACAGACAGACAGACAGACAGACAGACAGACAGACAGACAGACAGACAGACAGACAGACAGACAGACAGACAGACAGACAGACAGACAGACAGACAGACAGACAGACAGACAGACAGACAGACAGACAGACAGACAGACAGACAGACAGACAGACAGACAGACAGACAGACAGACAGACAGACAGACAGACAGACAGACAGACAGACAGACAGACAGACAGACAGACAGACAGACAGACAGACAGACAGACAGACAGACAGACAGACAGACAGACAGACAGACAGACAGACAGACAGACAGACAGACAGACAGGACAGACAGACAGACAGAAGACAGACAGACAGACAGACAGACAGACAGACAGACAGACAGACAGACAGACAGACAGACAGACAGACAGACAGACAGACAGACAGACAGACAGGACAGACAGACAGACAGACAGACAGACAGACAGACAGACAGACAGACAGACAGACAGACAGACAGACAGACAGACAGACAGACAGACAGACAGACAGACAGACAGACAGACAGACAGACAGACAGACAGACAGACAGACAGACAGACAGACAGACAGACAGACAGACAGACAGACAGACAGACAGACAGACAGACAGACAGACAGACAGACAGACAGACAGACAGACAGACAGACAGACAGACAGACAGACAGACAGACAGACAGACAGACAGACAGACAGACAGACAGACAGACAGACAGACAGACAGACAGACAGACAGACAGACAGACAGACAGACAGACAGACAGACAGACAGACAGACAGACAGACAGACAGACAGACAGACAGACAGACAGACAGACAGACAGACAGACAGACAGACAGACAGACAGACAGACAGACAGACAGACAGACAGACAGACAGACAGACAGACAGACAGACAGACAGACAGACAGACAGACAGACAAAGAACTTTAATGAAGGTCCTGAGAAGCTCCGTTGCCCCCTCTCAGGGAGGCGACGAAGCCGCGGGCCGCACCCACGTCGGCACGGGGAGACCGAGCTCCAGCACCGCATCGTGGGCTCTCTGGACAGCTCAAAATTGGCGTGACTGGTCTTAGCTCCGAAGAGCAGAGCTCCACTCCTCTGCAGTGTCACAATGCGGGCCCCTGTGTAACGAGGGGCATCCCCAGACATGTGGTCTAAAGTACTACGTTGTCCGCAGCTAGGGCAGTCTGGACTAAAGCTGTCTGGATTGATGTAGTGAAATAAACTCAGGTTGGGATATGATCCCGTCTGAAGCATGCGTAGTGTGACAGCATGAGATCTGGTTAGTGTGCCGTGTAGGGGAGGGTATAGTCTCCTACCAAGGTAGTAGTGTTTGGTAACCTCGTTAAAGATGGAGAACGTGTCACGGAACTCGACGAGCGTAGAATCGACGGGGCCTCGACTCGCAGTGGCGTCAGTGCGGAGGGTTAGTTCGCGCGCTTGGACGTGTGCGATGTCAGTTGAGGTTGGGGAGAGAGTCGAGTTGGGGTTCGATATGTAACGGGAACCACGTGATTCTATGTGGCTGGATGACTTTGCCTTTGAGAATTCGATGAGCTTCTTCGGTGATGGTATCAGAGGCAAATGTCCACACCGCCGCCCTCGAGTCAGCAAATATATCAGCTCTCTCATCGTCGAGAAGTGCCAGAGCGATCGCAGCCTGCTCTGCCCTAGACGGGGTGCTGTCTCTGATGGAGGCCGCACAAGTGACGTGTCCGTCGTGATTAACTACCGTTGCGACGAAGTCCGATGTGTGCCCGTACTGGGCCGCGTCAACGAAAGTGACCGTGTGAGGCGAGGATTTTATCCTCCGGAGCAATGCCACAGCCTTAGCTTTGCGCGTGCTCTCAGTTGTGTTGTGGATGCACGCTTTTGGGAAAAGGAGCTACTATAATGCTGTTCCCTATGTAATCTGACATTTCACATGTACGTTCCATCGCTACAGTGGAGCCGATTCCTAAGACCGCGAGAATCTCCCTCGTTAAATCTGCCATCGTTAAAATAACTCGAGGCGATAAATTTCAGAGAATCTTGAAATTGGGCTAGTCGCTGAAGTTGCATCTTTTCTTGCGTTAGCGTTAGCAAACAACTCGAACAAGGACGAACACAAACATACGAGAATGAACACGCGAAGCTTAATGTTAATTTTACGCTTCACAGACAATGAAAAGGTGGATGAATGCGCATCTATGACAGCACACCAAATCACAACTAATACAAGAATACCAATTAAAGACAGCATTAGTGCAATTCGGAAGGTCTTCACGTCAAAATGGCTGCACGAATGGAACTCTTGCACAAAAAACAAACTACATCTGACTAAACCTTTGCTTAGCGAATGAAAGACTTGCCATCACGAAGAACGGTTTATTGAAATATTTTAACGTCGACTTCAATATTGGGCGCATACACCTGACACACATTTTTTTTTTTACTTTGAGATGAAAAACGACCAACATACGAGAGATACAACGAACCGCTAAGTGAAATAGACATTTTAACCACCTGTCCACAGTTCTTAACACCATTAAATTAACACCATTGTAAAATTTTCTCAAATTATACAAATTACGGGGGCTTTATATCCCGCTTTTGAGGAGATGATCTACTTGAGCCCCCGACGGAAGTCCTAAACTATTTAAATAAAGCGTGTTTTGTGAATAAGCTTTAGAGCAATGCAGTTTTCTCTGCTTTTTCTATGGATTTTCTAAAACTTTGTGGCTGGCGCCGCATAGCGGTCCAGCGCCGTTGAATCCAATTCGACTAACTAACCAACCAACCAACCAACCAAATAAATAAATAAATAACACTGTGCTTTTTAATAGCATCGGTAAATCATAGGCGCTACTACCTGATTTTATTCGTCCGAAAGGTTTCTTATGGTCCTGCATGGTGACCTGTTATTAGTTGGCCTAGATAAACACGCGTACACTCATTCGCAACTTCATGAGGCCGACTACTACTCATGGACTCTTCTCTGTTTCGTCCATTCAGGATTCTTTTTGTTTTCTGCCTATTAAAGTAGCGAATCAACGCTTATACATTGCCATTTTACTTCTTAGGCAGCCAGTCTTGTTACGTTTCCTCATACGACGACATGCATCTCTGGTTAGAGGCATGTACACAAGTAAATTATAGGCTGCAGGCCATTACGAGATAGCAGATCAAATAATAATCTCTCCGTGATTCCTGGCGCAACGGGGTACGCCCACTCAAATATGGCAGCGCCTTTAGCAAATGCCTCGTCTGTAGAAATAGGAGATGCCTATCTCCACGTCACAGAGAGTGCTCCATCCGGGTGGGAGAAGCGGATCTCGAAGACCACGTTATCGCTGATTGCACGTGCCGGAAGCGACCGCGGAGCCGGAAACACGTCATAGAAGCTACATTTTTAGACGCCACCGTATTTTTGTAGGCAGCACAATCAAGGGGGGGGGGGGGGGATGAAATGAAGACACACGGAGTATGGTGCGGGTTTTTTTACCCGAAGCTCAACGTGTGAGCGTGTTTTCTTGTTTTGCCACTATTTGATCGAACTGGTTGAAACTGGTCCCTTGCACCAATCTGTGAACAGTAATTGAAGAAAATTACGTTAAGTAGTCAGCTTTGTAGCTGAAGTGGACAATGTAATCTAAATCCGAATGTTGCTGATATAGTCCACGCAAACTCTTTCGTCTGTGCCCTCTTTACCTGGCATCGTCGCAATCTACTCAAATAATGCAGGTAATAAAATACAAGTTTATTCCATGTTTCGTACAACATGAGGGGGTAGAGATAAATCCGCTGCAGAGCAGCTTCACTGGGCTGTTGTCTCCTTTAGCATAAGCAGCGGTGAGTAATTGGATTCTCAACACCATAAACAAGAGGTCCACGCAAGGTACACACATGTAAGCTTACCCATTTCCTTACACGAGATCGGAATGAACAATGCTATGGTGCAGGCAATGGAAAAAAGAGACAGATAGAGAGAGAAAAAGGACAGGGATGCACGGGATGAATCAGCACGGGATGCATGGCCTAGTTATTTGGTAAAATCACGAAATTACGCTGAGAGAAACCCACGTCAACGCTTCCACATAAAGTTAAGAATTGGAACGCGTAACAGCCAACTGGCACTCAGACGGCACGGAAATGGCCCTCGGAGGCAGTTCACGAGATTGATGTTCACTTAAAAGTCAAGATTGGCACTGACGGCAAACATTTGCTTATCGGGGCAGGAACACGGTCCAAGCACTTTGACCCTTCAACCTATAGGGTATGTGCAAGCAACCAATAAATAAATAAAAATAGACGAAACAGTACATCCTGATGGAAAAGTGCAGGAGGGAGTTCGCGAATCGAATTACCGGCCACGTTGTAGAAACCCCCGTAGAGGGAAACTGGAACGGACGCGTCGCCACGGCTCGCCCCGAAGGTGTCCATGATGGAGTTGAAGAACATCCCGGTGCAACGGTAAAAGCAGGAACATATGAAGTTGATCACGAAGCACGTGATGGCTATGGCCCAGCTCAGCCTGCCATCGGGGCCCACTGCGGCGGAGCCCATGTTGGCGCGGTAGCTGCTCGGGCGCTTGACCTCGGCATCGCAGCCATTGGCGTGCGTCGAGTCTGGGCCCTGCTGTGGCGAAATATGAGGCATGTCAGCTTTAGGTGTAATTCCTCCAAATCGACAAGTTATCTTCAAAATAAAAAAAGTGGTTTAGCTTTGTAGAATGGATTCTTTTTAGTATGTTACCAACAACAAGAGTGACAACAAAATGGCCCTTACCAGAGAAATGACACAAAAAAAAAGTTGGCCGCATATCTGCTTGCTTCGCTGCAAATGACGTCGAAAGACGACAGTCTTCTGCCGCTTCTGACACGTACCACCCTCTCTTCTCCCCCCTCCCACCCCACACGCTCTTCCCCTCCCCTCTCACGCCTCCCATGATGGACGCAATCGAGGTTTTGCTGAATTCAATTCGTTCACCCTGCTCTCGCGCCATCTGTTGGGATATATTATTATCGTTAGCTTAAAGCCGGCTACAGAGCCGCGGCTTCAGTCGGCTTGTTTTTAACTTGTAGCGTCTCTTCGACACCATTTCTAACGCGTTGATTTTTCATTTACTAACGTAAAAACCAGTCCAATGTGCATTATTAATTAAATGAACGCTGCGGATCACGGTTATGCACATATATTTTTACTCATATAGGCCTGAGGTTTCCTTTAGGCTATATAATGTTGACGTGTATGACCCCATGCCACCAGTGCTAGTAGCTCGCTTGGTTTTGGCCGGGCGGTTGAATCGAGTGACAGACAGACTAAATTTTTCGCATTTAGGTAGCCTAAGAAAGACTATCGTCCTCAAAAAAATAGGTTCGAAAGGCGCGAAGTACACAGAAGCAATGAGCTCGATGTCCTCGCTCTGTGTTCTAACAAAACGAGGGAGCGGCGCAGCGGTGCGATGCAGCACGCGACGGAACTGCTTCTGCGCAGTAGGAACAGTGCCCCAACCAGGCATCTCACAACGACGGCGCGATGAGGAGCGACGACAGCGACGTAGCAGCCGTCGCATCTCCACGGTGCACGAGACGAGACAGACGGTAAACCTTCGGCGTTTGTCAATACCCAACGAAAGGCTTGGACATAGCCTACAAGAACTACAACGAGGTTTAAATCAAGTATGAATAAGTAGTTTTATAGCTTTAGCAGGCTCATTAAATACTTGGGACCTTGGTACCACTAACATTAAAAGCTGCTATTTAGCTACTAAGAACGAAGACATCGAGCGCAATGCTTTTGTGTGCTTCGGACTTCGGGCCTGATCTTTTTTTTTTTTTTTTTTTTTTGGGGGGGGGGGGCGCCTGGATATCGTCCCTAGTCGATGGGTGTCACGCGCAACACAAGGTCTACGTAACACATAAAATTACAAAAAATGCCCCTAAATACGGATATTATTACACGAAATAAGTATAAAATAACATAAAATAAGGAAAACGTCAATAATTAACGCATTCCTTAACACAAACTAATGCAAACTCGGTCGAACACGTCAAGCCGATACCGAAACTAGTCAAGAGAGGGCGCCACAGCCTCACAAGTGCCGTTCCCACGCTCTGAGGCTCTCCTGCCATAGACGCCGAACAGCAAGCAGGCTTGGAGCGACAGCGGGCGCTCGCTTGTGAAAGCGCCGGCGCTGGGCTGATCAAACGGTGCGCACCCGTGAAGTTGCTCGCCAGCGCAGGCAAGCTAATCTCAACATAGGGAAAAGAATAGCTCAACAGAAGATAAACACAAGGGAAAGATTGGCGAATCACTGCTCCGCACTTCCCCAGCTTTCACGTTGAGTGGAATTGCACTACCGCCGAGTTTACCATTTTTTCGCCCTTAATTTCTGCGTAAGGGCCACTTTGTTGTCACTGTAGTTGGTAACATAAAAAAGACTACATTCTAAAAGCTTGGCGTTTGCTGTGCGTTCCGCTCAGATCAGATTCTGAGGTCATTCTGAGCAACGGAAGGCAGAACGATGTCGTGTCTCTGCGTTGCAGAATTCCTCGAGTGGAGCGGTGCATTCACTTGGCTAGGTTATTTTTTTTTTTTTCAGCCAAGTGCAAAGAGCGTCACCAGCATCACGCGAAGGTCCCTTGTTTACAGATATACATGTAACTTCTATTTTTCACGATGCCGTACGTGTAAAGACACGTTTGCCTTAGTTTTTCACACGGCGACACCGCAACGTGTAATTGACCCACGTGGCAAACACACTCCATCGGCAATCCCCCCCCCCCCCCCAAAAAAAAAAAAAAAAAAGATAAGGTTCTGGAAGTCTGCGCACAGTACTTCAGCTTCCTTTGCCTAATAGAACACAGGCACACAGCTTCCACGGTCGGTAGACCAGAATTCCCGAAGCTACCAAAAATGTCTAAACGAATAAAAAAAAGGGCAATTGTTCTTAAATGTCCACATGCTGCCATAAATGTTTGAAACACGTATTTTCACGCACCCTGTCGTCTGCTCTTATATTTACTTCCGTATGCTAAGAGAAGTTGCAATATTTTTCCAGTGTTTCGAAAGTTTTCGGAAAAATGGTTAATTTTTTACTGATTCATTTCCCGCCTCCAAAATTTCGGGAAATCTTACATCACTATGCAGCATAGACTAGTGCTTGCAAATATCCGTCAAACCGGCTACCTGGTTGAACCTGAGGGAAGTGATTCCGCTCTTGAAAACCGGTTATCCGGTTATCCGGATTTACAAAAACGAATATACTGGATATATTCGGTTTATGTGACCGGTTAGTCAGCCGTATTACTAACTCGTCATTAAAATATTGCATTTCTTCGCATGTATTTCGCTGCCATATGTTAAAAGAAGTAATTCACAGCCTATAAATTACGCTGTTTATTAGGTGGTTCCACATCTGTCCTTGAATTCTCCATTTGTACTTCCGTTTATGCTTGATAAGGCCCTCGGTACCGAGAAAGGGCTCCTATTATTTTTTCTGCGAAGGCGTCTTTAGGCGTGCGATAACTATGTGGGGCAAGAATATGCGAACTTTCCCACAAAGCTGTCGAAACACGTCGTAAATAAGGAGTTTCAAAGATTTCCGTGGTGAAAGTTGCCATAGGTTCTTCGGTGACTTCCTCTATAACAAAACCGGTGCAATTCTCTTTAAGAATTATTCCGGCCGCAATGACACGCGCTAAACTGTGTGTCTGTTCAGTAACGCGCGAGAATTCTCAGGCCTACGGCTACACTGCAGGGTCATATTTCTCATCCACCGCGCTAGCACACTGTGTTTCTAAAGGCCAACACTACTCCGCTATTCTTCATTATTTTTGTCGATTTTCTTTAAAGGTATCGGCAATTTTTGTTCTACATAACTGGATAAATACCAAAGTAAATGAAGTGTGAAAGGTTACACACAGCGACTTACCCGCATGTTCATTACTCCAGGAACAAAATATGCGTGTAAATGTACTAAACGAACCCACATTTACGCGCGGGCTTGCGTATAAGCTCATTAAGTAAACAAAGCTCTCACGTCTAGGTGCTTTCTTCGGACACAAATGTGCTAACTGCTGTTCTGATCTCCGTATACAAGGTGTCCCAGCTAACGTTAGCCAAGCTGTTACAATACACGAATAGGGAACTTGGTCGCCACACCTCTTTGCCACGAGGATACTTATTGTGAGCTAATTATCTACTCAGTCAAATAAAAAAGTGCAATAATCAAATATCATCACAAATCATCACAAAAAGTGTTTAAATGCATAAGCATTTCTATGCCTACCCATCGAGGAAGCCTATCCGTCCGTCAATTAAGATGAACGCAATGGCTCATACCCTACTAAACAATGACTCATATCCCCGTAAGCGATGACTAATACCCCCGTAAGCAAGCGAAAACTGCAATGGCTCATAGCCACGTAAGGTAGAGGCCACAAGCGCTCAGCAAAGTGAAGAGAACAGTGCATACATTCATTGAAATCACCCATACATCACACAGAACAGCATACGTTTCAATAAGGAACAAGCTGAAACAAGGCTCTGAACAATCAATAAAGCATTGATTAGCCCCCTCAGCAATCGTAGTGGTGGTTTTCCAACAGCTTCGCTGGACATCTAAGTTGATAAGGAGCCATGATAGTTTATAAGGGTCGGGCCATATTCCATGGGGGTTTCATAACATTGATAATGACACCGGGCTGCGTGGAGATGAGCATGTGGCACAATGCTTACGCATACTTAAACAACTCTCGGAGGAGTTTCTGCGCGATTTATTTGAAAATTTTGGAATTCAAGGCCTGCTTTTCGATGACACAACTGTTGTTGCGTTAAATTAACCCAGTGGGTCACTTTATGGCACTATGTCGTGCGTAAATATTTTACCGCGCTTCTCTCGCAGCACGCGAAACACGAAAAGTCGCGAGTTATTGCGCATTCACGCAGCGCGACACCAGGGCTGGGCAAAGATACAGTGCACTTGTATCATGATACGATACAAGATACTCGGGCAGCAAGATACAGATACAAGATACTACCGCAGTTATTGTATCCGATACGATACTTTCCATTTGTATATTAAGATACTTCGATGCACTCCGAAATTTCTTATTAGTGATCGTACTTATAATGCAGCAGCAAACGCGTATGCACAAAAATGTTTGCTTGGAAATTTCTTAACTGCGATCAACCTTGTTTCACTTGAATAAAATGCATGTTAGTATCTCAACGTTTCTATCTTTCTTGCGCAAAGCATAATATTTTTATTCCGAAACAATTTATTGGAGTCGGTTTAGCTGCTCAACATGAAAGCTCTCCATACGCTGCGCTGTAAGTTGTTATTGCTTGTCGCTTTTGTAACTGGTGGTAGTTGCTGCTCTGTTTACGGACTGACTAGGGCGTCGCCATCTAATTACAAGAATACCAATAAGAACCTTGTCCGTAAGCGTATTACCGCGCAGACGTTCGCGAGCTTGTTCTTGTCGAGACGGCGCGAGCGCCACCACGTGACTCTGAGCCACCAACAGGGACGCGCAGACCTCATTGCCTGCCTTCGCTAGAGGATTCTGGTGGAAAGATAAAAGACTGTCGCTGCCTTTAGTTTTATTCATGTGGCTTAGTGGCAGCAGTATCAGCTTGAGAAGCGGATTTCAGCCAACATTTATAGTTCCGCACGGTGATGTTGCGATAGCAGTATCTTGTATCTTAAGATACACGATACATTCATCCATTGGAAATACAGATATGATACACGTCGCCAGACGTATCATGATAGAGATACGAGATACCCAATAAGTATCTAAGATGGTATCTAAGATACATGTATCTTCGATAGTGCCCAGCACTCATCTCACTGCCTGACTCAGCTAGCGTCTAGAAGTGACAAACTGTCGGCGCTGGCATCCGCTGATCGTGTGCTGTGTGTTATGCTGCACGTTCGCGGCCTGTGGCCATGATGGTTGCCCATTCAGGTAAGCAGCGGAGTTCAGTGGCGTAGCCATGGGGGTGGCACACTAGGCATGTGCTTCCCCTTCCTACCTTCCTAAAAAAAAGTTGCAGTGGCTTAGCTCGGCTATGCCACGATATACGTAGCGTTAGCAAAGGTTCAGCTGATTATTGTTGTTGCTGCAGGGGTGGTCGGACACGTCGCTCAGCCTCCTGGCGACGCCGCTTTGCTAGACGTTCGTCCCTTTGCTCCAGTGTCTCCGCAGCACGTTTAGCCTTCTTCTGTTCATTCCTCCTACGCTCAACCGCTAATTGCCAGGCAACTACTTCGGGATCCGATGAGTCAAGCTTCTCCGTTCTTCTGCGCTGTTGAGCAGCATTTACGCTCTCCTTCTCCATGGCTATACCACACTGGCAAACGCCAGTCAGAAGCGCAGCTGCTCCAGCACAGTGTCAGACGGCGACTGCACAGCGAGCGCGCGCCGGCGCCAGTGCGTCTACCACGGCTACGACGTCACTCCTCTGGAATGCGCAGACCGGCGGCTGGTGAGTCGCGCGCGGCGGCGGCGGAGTGCGCGAGAGGTGCCGGCTCCGGTGGCTCCGGTGCGCTTTCCCCTCTATCTGAACCACTATATATATAAGCCGTGTGACATCACTGATCCTTGCGCATGCGCAGCATGGCTCTTGATGTTCCGCGCGAAACGGGCTTGGCTAGGCCAGTGTAGCTAACGCTACAAAAAAGAAACGTGGGCACCGTGCACTAGTGGTACAAGGCTGGAGTAAACAGCGGAACTGGTGTTTGACCTAGTTTCTTCCAGGTTTTACTAGGCTTGGCTAAGCTTTGCTAGGAAATGCTAAGTGCTGCTAGGCACGGAGCAGCTTGGCCGAATCGGCTCGCCGCCGACTCGCAGATTCTCGCTTGGGCCACGCGACGTGCCTCAAGTGAACGGCTTCTTCTTCAGGTATCCGGATCTTCTTTGCTCGTCCCGTGTCAAGGCTACATGTACTCGCCACAGAGTCAACGAGAGTTCTTCCGCCGTCGCGGCAGGCTCCGAGCTTTATCCCCCCGGTGACGGTCACGGCCAAGCTGCTCCTCCACACTTGCCGGGACATGGCTGGTCGAAACCTGCCGAGCCGCCGCCAAGGCGCCTGCGGCAGTCACGGATACCATGCGCGTTCGGCGCGAACGCTGTGAAACGGGGAAACCGCGGACGGCGTCGGTACAAGCTCTGCGCGTTGCCTCATTGGGGCTGCTGCAATTTCGTTCTCCCTCTGTCTCGCTCTTCTACTTCTCTATCCCGAGCATAGCGTGCGCCACGTGCATGCTCTCCTTCCATGTCCATGTCAAGGCAACATGTGTACGGCACGGAGAGGAGGCGAAGCACATGTCGCTCCGCGAGGTGGTTGCTAGGCAACGCGCGGTGACGTCATCGCCAGGAGCAGTTTTTGTTCGCACTACGCGGCGCACCCAAGAGCCTAAACATCTCCGCTGTTAAAAATATTCAGTGTTAATATGCGCCATATAGAGATACGCCTGAGAGCTGACTAACATGCGTCTGTGCATTAAACAGCATACGAAGTGACGCTGGTTCAGTCTGGATAGTGGCCCCCAGTCTTCAACACCGGCCTTCATAGGCGGTAAGAGTTGCTGCGGAATTCTTCGCTTGCAGTGCAGTCGATGACTTCTCTGACAGGCGCATGTCTTGGACGTTTAGCGCATGTGTTTCTATCTGTCTGACCGATGACCCATATACACCTATATTTGTTATTTTTACACATGAGTAGTATCTTTAGGGCTGAATAATATGCAGCTATCGTTTCATTTATTTACACAACAGATCTAGCCACCTTTTAAAGGAACGTACGGGAACATTTAATGGCATCCGTTACAATTAGTCGTTTAAATCTCTATGGTTAACGACCGAAGGGCGCCGGGAGGAGGTCCACAAGATGTTGGCGGACAAATTGAAACGGCGCTTCTGTGGCTACACAGCAACGGTCACTTCGAACGCTGAGGATATGGGATCGCCTATGGGCGATTTTTTCAGTTTTTCACTGGCTCTTTCGGGAGCGGCTTCGCGTAGCCCAACCAACGATGAAGCGCTGCGCTTCTTACACGACCCAGACTCGATAATCATAGCATTACGTACCCCCAATTTTATGCGCAATGTGTTCGTACCTTACAACACCACAATTATTCCCTCCAGCGCAGACATACAGCGAGCTTTAGGTGTCGCTACCTGCTGTCTTCACAAGAAAACGAGAGATGACCGACAAAAATTTTGAAAAGCATTTGTTAGCGAATGTCCAAAGCGTTTAAGAGCTGCAGAGGACTCACTAAAGGAGCCAGGCCGACTCGTTTTATTTACGGCATCTTTGCAGTGTCAATATTTAAAGTTGCAAGGACAGTCAAGTTAAAGTAATCAATTACTGTTTAGCAATTGCTGAATTAGTTTCCTGGTACAATAATTGGTCACTGCAATCAATTACAATTCTGAATGAAGTAATTGTAATAAGTTACTTTATTTTTTGTAACGCATACCGGGCTGCTCCAAACGCTAGCACTGCTGGTCGATGAAATTGTGTTTTTATCGAGCGGCCGTGAGACTAGCTTGGTTCTTAGAGAGCTCTTGGAGGCGCTGTCACCCTTTCACATTTAACCTGGGAGTGCGACCGAGATCTGGCGGAGTTGCAGTCACGTGGCTGAGCTCAAAGGTCAGCTGGTGGTGCAGCATCTGCCGCGGCGCGGCGGCAGCGCCAGCTGTCGGTAGAGTGTACTAGCGAGCCGAAGTGGCGGCAATTAGTCTGGCATGTTTGTTTATATCCGAAGCAGCGCTGACGTGTTTTCGCTTTCAGTCTTCAATTCCTAAGGCAAGCGGCCGAACGTACGGCTCGGGCACGCTTTCTTTGGCACCGATGGAGAGTGATCTCCGCATAGCAGCGAGTCGGAGCGCCGTCGGGACCAACCTAGTGCACCACAAGAAATACCCCTCGTCACCGCAGTCAGAGGCGGTGCCATAATTTGTTGACCTTCAAGAACTGCAACAGCGTTTCGATAGCTTTCTGCGTAGATGATGACGGAGCATAAGTTCCCAAATTGTTTTCTCTGCGAGTGGTAGGTCGTCCGGTTGACTCAAGCTCATGCTGAAAGAAGTTCTTTGTCACAGCAAGGCACGCAAGGTAGGTGTCCTATAGTGCATATTCAACAGTTTCCATAATACTCTACAAATTTGTTGTCTTCTAGTTTATAGTCGACCTTATAGTACAAGAAACTGCCGAACAAAAGAAAGCTGGGCGAGTCGGTAATTATTCGTGGTAAAACTGCAGCGTGCACAAAGTGACGAAGCACACAGATTTAACAAGCAAGCAGTTTATACCAGGAAAAGATTGTACATATATAGCCCGGATAACTTCCGCGGTGTATAGTATACATAATAATTCTGCTCATGTTCATCGCCGTTAGTCGGGTATACACATTGTGTATTTGTTTCTGGAAATAAAATGAGTTGCGAATCAGCACTTGTTTGTTAACTTCCGGTGTCCTCTGTCCTTTGTGTGCGCTGCAATTTTAACATGAATATGCCCTCATAACAAGTTTTTTTTAAATTTCTGATGAGCGCGTAATTCGCTCCTTATGAGTATACATAATCAGAAATCCATGAGGAAATCAATACTGTATGTACTAGTATTTGCTTCACATCAGACATTCGCTTGAGAATACACACTTACTTTTCATCGTGGAGAACTAAGCAAACTTTATGAATTGTTCCTCATTAGCAATTTCATAACGTGTTTCAGCATTAAGTTCACAACAGCCATTCACTTGAGAATAGATACAGAGTTTGTTTGTTCGACAAAATGTGCAAATTTTATTCTGGGGTGCTATGCAGGATGCGCCGATCGAGTTTCTCGTTCGCACGAGTTTTACCCGAGTTTGCTCGATGAAATGCAGTCAGTGAACGGAGATAGCCAGGAAAGCGCAAGAACAACGGGCCAAATGAAATGTCGAGATAAAGCCGCGTATGACAACATGAGCGCACCCTGCGCGGCGTTTCAAGCACAGAAGACTCCGCAACGAAACGCGCCAGCGCCGCGTATCGTTATCAACGTATTATTGCAATTTAGCAATACCGTCACTGTCCCGCTGTCTATCTGCACACTTGCCGTGCGCCGCTTGCCACGCCTTTCTCGGGCGCGTCAAGGGCGTGCCTCCTCTTTCGGGCATTATCTTTCTATCATCCGTCGAATGGGAACAGGGCACATGCGGTGCATTCTTGCACCTACACTTTCCCTCAATCGAATACTTTACAATACAACAAATACAATAACGAACGTTTTATTTCTCAAAGTATCGGTTTTTCGTTTTCAATGCTATAAATTTCTGATGACAAACGGAGATCGAGCGTATTATTAGATTTTTGCACTTTTTTGCTGCGAGTGGCGGCAGTGAGGCGACAGCTTACGAGCGGATACATTCTAGAGGGTCGCAAGCACGAGGGAGTTCATACTGTGAGAAGTCGCCAGGGGCGCTGCAGTGCTATGTTCGATTAAGTCAGTCATGACAATGATCATACCATTCCCTGTCTATTAGGGGACGAGCAACTCAACGCCGCGGCATGGCTGTTCACCGCAGGCGCTTTCACTGAGGCTATTAAGGCCGTCGCTTCACCAACGAAAAACGAGACTCTAGCCATAGAGAGGGGAGCAACTGCTGTCGCTGCAAAATGGCTGTACGGTACCAGTTTATTTCTGTGCGCGAAGCCTCCGTGATGCATTGTGAGGAAGAGTGTGCTGCCCAGCTTCACAATTAATTGCTTTTCATCGCTTGCCCAGTGAAGGTGCCTCTGTGCGCATATACGCAGTATTTTGAGTCTGTTGTGCCAATTGTTTCTGCTGGAGCTAACAGCGATGGTGGATAGATATCGTAATGACACCGCAACAATCGCATTTTGGCAGATGAGGGCTCTAGTGTGCTGTTATGAAATGAGACTTCGAACGCAGGAAGGTGTTGCAACTGTTTAGTGTGCAGTGCTTGTGATGAAGAAATGTCATCGTAATGAGTCTAGAAAAGCGAGCGATGCCCGACGCTGGCCGGGTTAGCGACAGTACCGCTCCGATACATAGCCGATGACAGATCAGTCATCTCAAATGACAGCTGCGATACGTTGTCGTTGGAAAACACTACACGCTCTTCGGCATCATCATCCACCACGGCGCATCGACACCTTGCAAGTAGCTACAGTGACGTGCCGATAATTATTTGTTGTGCGCTACGTCGCCACAATGCAGGCAATGAAACCAGGTCGTGGGGCCATCACAGCCCGAGAAGGTATACGCGTATATATGAGCCAGCGATAGTCGGCGCTCAGTACATCACCGATGACAGTGCGTTGTGCGTGTTTTATCTCGGCGGTCAAGATTGTTGATGCCTCTCTGCTCCGCACCGCGTCGCTGTTGCCAAACAGTAAGTTGGGCGTGGCTCAACTGTGGTGGGTGCGCACACAAGAGTTACATGCCTCGCGTGGGTAGTGACCTGTGGCCTTAATTGACAGGCGAACTCGTGCCAAACTCGTACATCGCGAAACCCCCGTCGAGTTGAACTCGGGAACATGGCGGTGGCAGCAGTAGCCTGTGTCATCGCATCTAGCGACAGCAAGCGTCAATAGACCGTCTGGACCCGTTCACCTACATGACCGACGTAGAGTTTAAACGTCATTTTCGCCTTTCCAATACTTCAGTGTGCTGGCTGTGTAGCGAGTTAGGCGAAGGCTCTCATCTGCGGTGACAGCGTGGCGGGCAAATTATGCTTTCGGAGCACAGATTGGTGTGACTAGGCTGCAGAGGAAAAGTTGGTGCGATCGCTTCGGGTCTCTCCGGCTTCAAGCGCTGTTAATCCACCACGCCCCAGTTCCAGGGCAGGTCTGGCGTCGTCATCGGAGTACAGGGGCACCTGCGAGCCCCTGGAGTTCCAACCGGACCAGCCAACCTGTCGTTGGTTGGTCCCATTGTAGTGGTCACATTGTTCAGGAAGACTCAGAATGGACGCCAGGCTGCCTTCCGGTGCAACAGGTGCCGAAAGCAGTTTTTGCAGTTACACGGTACCGCTGCACTTTACGGGCAGAGAGGCGAAGGAAGTTACTTCACCAACACGGACTGCCTCGGCCGTCCGAACGATAACCTCTCCAGGCAGCAAATGATTTGGCTCACGTACTGCGTGAGCAAAAGCGTAGACATATGGCTGTTGAAGGCGATGACCGGCGACTTGTTTCCTCTACCGGGGCACACCATCACCGACAGGAGGAACTACCACCGTAAGGTCGCGAGAGACGAGCTGCTGGCGCGACCTCCACTCGTGGACCCCGGGATGATAGTGCAAATTGACGAGTGCCTTCTTCGCGGCAAGCGAAAGTAAAATCGAGGCCGCCTGATGAAGGGCGACAACGTTCCACCAAGCCGCCAAAATTACGGCGTTGTTAAAAGATCGTGCACCATGGGTCTTCGGCGTGGTCTGCGCTACCGCAGGAGTGCTGTGACTTTTCAAGGTCATTATTGCAGCCAATGTTCAACCGGGGACCATTATTCGCAGTGACACATGGGTCGCATAGAATTGTATTCCACATTTAGTGGATTCTAACGAGGCGAGCCTCAATCTGCACTGGGAGACAGTCAGCCACAGCGTGAAGTTGTGGGCCCCATCACGGGTGTTCAAACGCAAAAAAAAGAAATTTATTGTCAAAAAGTGAATCGACACCTCGACAGCGGTGGTAACAGGGTAACTGCACCGTTGCTGGAGTCATTCCTGGTATAGATGTGGTGGTGATCAATTTACCGCCAGACACAGCGCAAAGACCATTTCTTGCGTTTGTTAGAAGCCACGGATCACTCGGGCTACCCAGTACAAAGACTCTTTCCTGCGGTTGTTAGAAGCCATCGCTCGGCGCTAGCCAGTATGAAGGTGCATCACAAAGTAAAAGAAAATAAAGCATAGTTTTCTGACCCTTGTATGAGTGCTTTCCGACATTCGTGAGTGCTTACACGGCAAGCGCGTGGCAAACCACTTCTGCGCTAGCCGACGCTCATTCGTCTCGCAGCCTTACTTTAGCGCGAGCAACGAGAGATCTGTTCAAAGCCCAATGTGAAAACCAGGCGCACACCAATCTGTGCTCGGAAATGGGAGCGCAAGCAGGTAGCGAGCCGCACAAATTCGATCCAAAGGAAAGAAAAGGAGCAACGAGTGATCTGTTGAAAGCCTAGTGCGAGAACCAGCGCACAACGATCTGTGCTCGTAAATGCTAGCGCAAGCACGTAGCGAGCCACGCCAATCCAATCCAGAGGAAGAAATAGGAGGGCGATCGTCCCCTCGTGGTATAACGCGAAACGTAATAAACGGCAAATAGTCTAATACACATTCAGTGGACATATTGTAAACTTTAAAATGGTTATAACCCACAATAATGTGACTAATATTATCATACTAAATACATTTAATTTGTAACTTCCTTGGGCCTGTAATGCACTCGGTGGAACGACAAACAAGTGAAAGAAGGTACGACCATGCACCGACCGTATGATCACGTGAGCCCCAGTTTGTCGACCGCCCATATGGCAACGCCCAAGAGATGATAGCCACCCAGAGTGAATCTAGATAAACCAATGAAACTGGAGGCGTGCAGACGGACAAACTTTGTCTTGTTACCATTAGTTCTTTCATCGTGGGGCGTTGCCAGAGCTCGGGAAGATCCCGAGTGTCGCCAAACTCGGCGCATCCTGCATAGCACCCCTGGTAACCGAAGAGTGCCACGAGGTGTCGTTCCATATTGTAACTACACTAAGTTTTGTATTTCCTTATATAAATAACTGTGACTCATAAATTTACACAACTTCGCGTGACCTTTACAGGCAACCAATCTGCATGGTCAAAATTATCCCGACATAACCGGAGCTGCGGCCATGTAGCAGCTTTTATTTATTTGATCTATACTAAAAATTAATAGCAAGGGGCTTCTGAAGCTGAAAAGCGCAAACTTCTGCCTTCGGCAGGCGCTAGTGTCGAATTAGAACCGACATGATTTCTTCGACCACAGAATAGACCTAGAGATCCGATTACGTTCGTGATCGGCGCATCCGGTCTCAAGCATTACGATTCCGACAACGAAAAATGATCGTAATTTCAATTATGCCCACGGTGGTTTCAAGTAAAGTGTTTCCTTCTCACAATAATGTCCTCCCAGGACTCAAGATGCCACGAGTGCCGACAGCACTTTTCTTTAAAGTGGTAGCGAACGTACCAGTTTCTAGCTTCTCGCTGTGCAGTACGTGTGAAAGCCCACTTGCCTTGTCAATGCACAAAAGTTAAACAGCATCGTCAACAGTGCATGTTCATTAGGTAAAATATGCGGTAACTGCCGTGTTTCGGCGTGATGTGGTGGTAAGGTATTAGGTTTGGAATCTAAAGTACATACTTTCGAATTCTGGTAGTGGCACGGTTGCTTGAGAAGTTTCCGGAATTTTTTTTATTCCTTTTTGTCCATATTTATGTGTCAATTCACCCCAAAATGATTATCGCAAAATTTGGTGGAAATTCGTCTAAAACGCATTACGTATAACGAGACAACTCATCAATAAAACCACTCAACAGAAATTCTGATGTGTTCAAATTAAGAGCACGTTAGAAACAGGAAAGAAACTTGCATATAATGTACCGACCAGACACATGGTGACGAATTCTCTGTTGAAACAGATCGCGTACTAAGGCGGAAATTAACATCGAACTCTAAGAAAATCGTGATGAGATTATTGTTAAAGGGCGTTAACAATGTATCAAACCGCCACAAGAAATTTTCATAAGGGCAACCTTCTCGGTGCACAAAATTTGAAGATGGTTATTCTATAACCGCAATTTATTATTCCTGAATGCTGTCACCGCCTTAAATGGCGCCATACGGAAAGAGGAGCAGTATAACTTGATCTGGTTGAGACAGTACAATACATGAGGAGACTGGATAGCCTGCTGATAGGCCTTTAAAAGAAATTCATGACCCATTCCACTCTGTGAAGCTGGATGGCCAGCGAAGCTGTTTAGCGCAAGACACAGAGGTGACACAGAATTCCGAACAAAGGTACAGTACGAACATATTTATTGTCCTGATCGGTGGTCATCGTGACGATACGTACGCACGCACATTGGCGTATCACCTCTGTCATTAAATTTGTCCGTCACCTAAGAAATGGCTCATACCCCCGTAAACGCGGCCTCCCCATTACGACGACAGAAGAGAAGTGAAATTCGACGCTGGCATGGTGATGAGCGGCAACGGAGCCAGATGTGCAAGAAAGACAACGACGAACGCGTGAGAAGTCGCACGCGCGCGTTCGCGCGGTTGCGCCGAGGGACGCCAACTCATTCCCCTTGGTCACCTTATCAGGCGCACAGTACGTCACGCACTACGTCATGCATTCACAGAGACACATTGTTTTAGACACAGGTGGCCGTTAAACCGAGCTTCGACGCGAGCGGCGCTGCGCGTTTGCTTTTGTTGTTGGCTCTTTTACTCTCACTTTTTAGGGGAGAGCTTTTCCGCGCGGACGCCATAAAATACCGGATCTAGCATTACGAGCTCCGACGTTCGGAGCCAGCTATGGGCGATCCAGGGGGCCTGCGAGGTGGCAGGGGGTCTTGGACTCCCGATACCGACGTGGGTGACGCCTAAGGAGGGTCGCTAGTCCACCCTCCCCCCAGGATAAAATAAAGTTCTTCTGTCTGTCTGTCTGTCTGTCTAGCCATAAACAGGTTCGCTGTAAAACTGCCGACGATTTTTGAACCGGGGAATCACTGACAGCGAGCCCGTAGAACTGAACGCGGCCTAGTCGTAAACACGACCGATGCATCGACATCTTTCGCTGAATCGAGCGCATACACCAAATTTATGCTGAGAACAGCTCCGATAACCTGATTTCTGTAAAAAGATTTACCATAAAAATGTGACAGCGCTGTTTCCTGTCACTTAACTTTGTTTTTTCAAGTGTTCTATCCTGTTATTCACGAACCGATTTCCTTCTGCTGCGCAGTTAACCATTAAATGTTATAGTTGTTAGACGACGCCTCTTGTTACAGGCTTTTGTTACAAGCCGGTTCCAGCCTGTTTTTGTACGCTCTGAAGCCTGTTGTCGCATGAGTCAGCTATTCTGACGACACACAGTTCACCGCTCCTCTCGTCGGTGCCGCAGATCGATCATGGTGTTTGCCACGCTCTGCTTACTTGAGGCATATGGCTGCACGTGACGAACTTAACATTCGCCGCAGATGTTCTCGCAGCGTGTCGGCTTATGTCTCAAAAAATAAACGTAAGACACAAGGAGGCGGGAAAAAGCTCCGTGCAGCTTATTGGAATCAAGAGCGCCAGCTGTTTCCGACATACAGTAGATATCGCATTACGAAGAACCTAGTTATGCGGAATTTTTGAAAAAGCGGAACCATGTTGAATATTTGCTTGGTTTCCTTTAGACCCAATGCGAAAGAGAAATCTGCTTAACACGAACCGCTAGTTTGGCTAAGCGGCACTTCCACAGCCGCCTCTGCCGACTGCAACTCGGTTGAGGAAGAGGCTCGGGTCGGCAGACCTGAAGGAAGCGACTCTGCTAGCTCTACGACATCCTAATGGTGCACCTCAAATCTACAAAGTCAGTATCTTTGAGGGCAAGGCTGTCGTCTTGCACCTACTGTCGCCACCTTCGTTAATTTTTGCAATCGCAGATGGGACGCCATAGACATTTTCGCAATTAAAAATAACTAGACTTCGGCCTCCTGAGACCAGGGGCGGTATTCTGTAAGAGTGCAATTAATCGACTGTTTATTTCGACTGTCTCTGATTGGCTGCTGCTTCACGTGCAGGTAGGAGACTGGCTGATGGCACCGTCCTGCACGTGAATCAGCAGCCAATCAGCGACAGCCGAAATGGACAGTCCACTAATTGGACTCTTACAGAATACCGCCCTTGAACACAACTATGGGACATAATCGCTTTTCAAGGTGGTTTTTATTATCTGCTGTTATGTTATGAACTTTAAAAAGCAACTTTAGAAATTTAAGTACCACCGTTAGATGCCAAAAGCTGCGTCTCCATGTACGTCGTATCTCCATCACCTCCTCATGTTTGCTACGGTAAAAAACTGCATTTCATTGCTTAAACGCAGAGATGAAGAGGGAAACTACGAGTTGTACATTGCCATTTTACTACGTCCGGTATTCTCACGCAATCTTCCCTTACAAAAAATTCTAGTAACTTTCAATTAAATTTTTTTAGACAAATGTTACTAAAACCTACCAACGGTCTATTGAAAGTTCTGAAACCGTTTATAAACTTCCTCAATACTTCATACCAACATCCTGTCGACTATTGGCCACCGATACTCAATTAAAATTTTATTTACAAACTTTCCTCAAACGATGAATGAACATCCTTCAAACATTAAAAGCAGGGTATCTTTTTACTTCTTAGAAACATCCTAGTAACTGTTTTCCTACTTTTTGCTGTTCGCCCTAGAAACATCATTGTAACTTTTTTCCAGCATTCTGTTGCTGGACCTCGAAACATCCTAGTAACTTTTTTCCTACTTTTTGCTGTTCGCCCTAGAAACATCCTTGTAACTTTTTTTCTAACTTTCTGTTGCTTGCTCTAGAAACATTCTTGTAACATTTTTCCAACTTTCTGTTGCTCGCCCTAGAAACATCCTTGTAACTTTTTTCCAACTTTCTGTTGCTTGACCTAGAAACGTCCTAGTAACTTTTTTCCTACTTTTTGCTGTTCGCCCTAGAAACATCCTTGTAACTTTTTTCTAACTTTCTGTTGCTTGCTCTAGAAATATTCTTGTAACTTGTTTCCACCTTTCTGTAACTCGCCCTAGAAACATCCTGGTGACATTTATCCACTTTTTCCAGCATTTTTAAAAATTGTCTGGTACTGTTCTGATGCAACCTTGTACATATAAAGGTATGTACGTGTTGGCGAAACACACCAATCTTTTCAAACACTGATGTTTATTTTCCAACCCTTTCATACATGCCCTCAGAAACCACAAGCAAGCAGTGACTATAATGCGGTCTTGACATCTCCCGTGTTCTTGATATCCCTCTTGCTGCAAGCCTAAGGGGGAAAAATGCAATAATAGTTAGCCCTATGTATTGTATCTGGACGAGATAGCATGATGCAGTCATCCACAAGAATTTGACTTCAAATGCCCCACAATCAAAACGAAGATTTCAACTCACTGCCTTGCCACACATACTTAGAATGGCATTCACACCTCTGGGGTGCAAAGCTTCTTTTTGGATGACATCCTGGTGGGTATTGGAACGCCACCCAAAAAATGACTGAAGTATTGCTGAAGCAGAACTGCTGCACATAATATGCATGTGTTACATGTAGGAATTGTACACTTGTGTAGAGTAGCTGTAAATCAGTTGCAGTAAAGATAGTCAAAGTTTTTAGAACGACTTACACGAGATATGCCGAACTCAATAATAGGATGACATGTGTAATGCACTTTTTGCCTAAACCATGTCTTAGGAGGTAGAAAACATTTTTACAAACCCTCTAGTGTGCATTATTCACAGTTTGAAAACTCAATTTGGTAAAACCACAACAAATTATTATATTAAAAAGTGACTATTTCAATATTTCCACCAAGTACAGGGCAGCTTGAGCATGAAGCAAGCTTCCTTGTGACATCTCAGTAAATCCGAGGTAGTGAGCATGTGGTACCACAAACCACAGATGCACACATGTTCTGGGCAGTAGTCAGCACTGTTACCATGTCACCGGAAGCTTGTGTATTAGGCAGCTGACAAGTAATATGAAAGAAAATGTAAAAAGGATTGTTTGCATTTCAGATAAGTGACAGCAAAGAACAAGCTTTATCCAATGTCAACTGTAGAAGGGCAGAGACACGCTGAAAAAAAGCCAATGTAAAGGCGAACGCTCAGCGTTCAGCTGCACTGTCGTGGTGGCTTGCAACTATAGTGCACTGTGCGGATTGTTGTGATTTAGCAGTTTGTGTTACCACCTCAAATTTCTGTAAAATACAAAGGAGACCAGCTTCCTGCTTGAAGCCAACCTGCACTTCCGGTGCATATTGAACTTGTCACATTAAAAGGTTATAGGTTTGTTATATGCTTGAGGAATTACCTGCTCATACAGTGGCTAGGGATTCGGCAGCTACCTAATAAAGAAAATCTTGCTTTTTGTATGCTAATTTTAAGAGATGAAGTACGGTACGCAATACATAAGTGTGACCGATTAGAGGGAACAATATAGGCGCACAGGCAATAGTGTGAGAAGTGAGCTTCACAATACTGCATAATAAAATTGACAAAAAGATAAACATCTCGAGACCTCATGCTTCTCAACGATTATCTTAAAAAGGCAATCTGACTAGATTAATATACAGTCTGTACAGAGTATATCATGCAGTTACTCAAGTCAGAGTTATATTTAGCTCAGAGGAGGCTAGTTAAAGGTAAGTTCATTAAACTGAGGCCCCTCCAGATGACCAAAAGTGAAATGCAAGTGATTTGCCACTAGAAATCATGAAAACGGCACACACAGTAAAATGACTGCATATTTCAGAAACATATCCTACAACACACAAGGCAATGACAGTTTTGTACGCACCTTTGTAAAAGCACGCAGATCAGGTGCTTTATAGCGGTGCTCTCCAGCTTGCAGCAGTGCTGCAGGTTCCTGTGGGATGCCTCCAGAATCCGCATAGCCTTCAACTGCAATGAATTTATTGCAATGTGAATCTGGAAACCTGTCATATCAGTGTAATACTGAATTGCAAAGAGCCTCACACTAGTAGCTACATTAATGTGCGTCTCGTACGAATCTCTCCGTTATATCTCAGGAGGTTACACGGTTATGTTGTAACAAGTGCGATTCAATGTTGGAATGCAGCAAACATAAGACTACCAGGAAACTCACCGAAACTCAAATATTTAATAAAGCAAAAAGAGCATTGGATTATGAAAAAAAAATATTGAGCACATGAAAAGTCTTTTGAACCCTAGGCCGTGTTTGTATAGCGATGGTATTCCTTCTCGCTCTTCGTCAGAGGTTTGACCGACGCGCCGCCCGTGTTATGAACTGCAATAGCCGGCCGTTCACGGTGGGTGGTAAGAATGACGTAGGATACAGCGCAAAGTATCGCCGCGAAATCGCA
>NW_023606819.1:0-27500 GCF_013339745.2 Dermacentor silvarum | reverse complement strand
CGCAGTACATGGCAGCACATAAATCTATATCGCAAATCCACACAGGATTGCTAATGTCAACAAGCATGGGAGGACTCGTGATAGCACAAGGAGTTTTGATCCGTAGCGGGCTTCATAAGGAACACGAAGTCCATCTCACTGCGGTGGATTTAACGAAGAGAAGTGATTGATCTATGAAGTTAACGCCGTAGTGCAAACGTCGTAGCGGAGGGCTTCGGTTTAATTTCGCCTTTTCATAGGACTACTTGACATATGCCTAAAGCTCATTTTTGCATTCTGTGCCCATCGGAACATGACTGCAACAACACAAAAAAAAAAAAAAAACATTTTGGCCTCGGCACGTGACCTTGTCACGCCATAGCCACTGAGTTGGCAGGGCGTATCGCTTCTGGGGAACTCAACATTGGAACAAGGGCTTAGAAATAACGGGAACCATGCACAGGCGTTCCTGTTTCTCAGAACAACTGGCATCATCGGCGCAAAGATCGAGAAAAAAGTGGCAAATTTATGCGAAACCACGAACGCGTACATTAGCTAAACAATGCAGAAATGTTTCAGGTTAGACGCGAACCTGCGCTGTAGAACAACATCCAAGAACACTTTATCGGTTGCACGTCGCTCCCATCTATCTATCAGATTTGTGAGCCCGTGATGACAAAAAAAGAAAGGCTGTCCAGAGGAACAGAAGCCATACGTGAAGCGCTGTAAGCGCAGTACAGGTAATAGAGGCCGAGACAAAATATGAAGCGAGCTTGAGGTTGCTAGTGGATGCTTTTGCTACGTTATAATTGATTGCAGCGCCGGAAGTGTAGTTGCCGAGCGCATGAAACGCGTCTGCATTTTGCGCAGTAAACGCGAGGCACTTGAATACAGCGTACACGTCCTCTGAATAATGCGATGAACGTGTTGTGCGTGCCAGCCCCAGGAGGATCGTTTGATGGGGAGCAGTGAGGAAGTGTGCATGTCGGTGCAAGCGTCTCTGGGTGGACATACTCACCTGGGAACTCGCAAAATATGCGGTTGCAGCGAGAAGGGGCAAGAGCAGGAATGACTGACGGACCGCACAGAAAATGCTGAACCGATCAAGAAAACGAATCTTGCTGAGAAAAGAAAAGAAGGAAGTGTATACCAGACTCAGGCCCGGCGTCGGGCTCATCAGTGGGTACGCAGCTGGAATGTATTTGCGTGCGATGATGTGTACACCCGTGAGCAAAAGTATACGGACCACAGGGTCACCGAAAAAAACTGAATTTATTCGTCATTAACGTGCATAAACTGAAATTGGCGAGTGTTCTGGAAAGTTCGCAATGCCAAGTTTGAATTGCAGTCTTTTTTTTTTTCAACTTACATTCACATGCAGATGAGAAAATCAGCTTTATCGCGCAATCCCTGATCCGTATACTTTTGGTCACGGGTATACATATGTAGCCACGGGGATACTTCCAAAACGATAGCAGAGTCTGGATAATGTAACGATAATATTACAATGCTATTCCTTCCCCACTTATTCAGCGCTGCGCGCCCACGTTATTAGCGACATCGACAGACGTTGAACGAAATAAAAGTAGGAATAGAAGAAAGAATTAGAATTTAGCAAATTAATCTTTACAATGTACCGGCGCAGGCTGTATTTTATGACGATTTCTTTCATTTTCTATTCTTTTCACTTTTTCATTCTTTTCGGTCCGTCGTTATTGGCTCACACGTCACACACCTCCTCTGTTTTAGGAATCAGCCACTAGGTGAAACGGATGATAATAAATGGACACGAAATAAGCAAAGAACAGCCTGACAAATTACGCTCTCGGGTCTTCGAACACTTAATGTGAATGATTTTTAAAACAGTGTAGTAGCGGCGACTTCTCTGAAATTTACTAATTGTCCTTTAAATAAATTATTTGTATAGTAAACGTGTTGTAAGCAAGGCGGGGATTCCCTGTCAGAGCTCTGCGCCGTCGTGATTATTTTGTCACCGAAAACTTCTTCAGCTCAACTGCACCGCTTATAAAAATTACCTAAATACTAAAGCACTCGTATGGGGCGTGCTGCTAATTTCTACGAGTGACGTCATAACACAACATTATTTAGTGCAACCACGTGCCCTGTGCTCACAACAAGGTCTGTTTTGTTGTTATCCGCGCATTGTGACTGGCTTGTCAACTGCTTGACGTCTTCTCGCTGCAGCCGAAAGCGCATTGAGACGCTTGTTCATCGCCGCGCAATCTATTGAAACACTCCACACAAGAGGACCCTTGAAATGCGGTTCAGCGGGCCCAGATTTTAACAGAAGGAAAGAAAGTGCACGATGAGAGGGTGCATAACACACTGTTATGACAGCGGTTCTCAGCAATGAACCGTGCTCTGTCGAGACTCGCACATTTATTTCGTCGTTCCATCGATTCCACGTGTCCATGAGGCTCGCAGTTTTAGTCGCACACTGTGGGAGAGCGTGACCAAAAGGAATAAGGCACCGACAAGGGAGACACGTTCGATCTTGCTTCTTAATGTATATACGTATATTTCATGTGTGCTGTTGTGAACAAAAAGGAGAAATCGGAGCAGTAGGAAACGCTGCGCAGGCTTCGGCTTCTGCTCCGACGCAGGCTTTGTGAAGGGATGGCAGTCGTTCGCACTCTTTCCTTTCTCATTTTTTTTTTCTTTTCGTGGTCGGAAGCCGTTGTGTATGCACATAAGGCACGTTCTCGAGTTCGCGCGCATAAAGCTGCGGCTGCACAAATCACCCACTTTAGTAGCCAAGAAACATAGGAGAGAAATTCGACAGGACACCGAATAGTGTTCCCATGTTTCGTGAAATATAAGGTACATTTGTGGGGTTGCAGTACAAACAATTTTTCAGGCCGCGCTGAGTTTCGTTATAAACAACCGCTCGTTAATCAATAGAAATTTATTTCGCTTGGCGGAGAAAATCTTTGAAGGAGAGGTGTATACTTGTGGCAAGGTTCTTTATTAGGCATCTGTTCTTGCGGAGACAAATGAACAAAGCCGTTTGAGTTTATTTTTTTTTTACTTTTACTGAGAATAGAAGTTATGATCTATAGGAAATAGGAAGATCATATCGGTTCGTCCGTTCACTCGTTCGTTCGTTCGTTCGTCATGGTTTGATTCTCGCAGGGCACATAAAGAAATACACGGGGATGAACAAACAGCAAGTGTCGTGAAAGCGAGAAAGTGATCACAATTAGAGCGCCATGACGACGAGACGACGACGACCCATCGTTTACTGGTCTACAATACAACGATCACGTAGAATTCTGAAGGCTATATCACGGTGAAAGCAAACACTCATGAAAAGGCTGGCTGCAAACAAAATCATGTTAGGACAGAAAAGAAATCTCTTCTTTGGCAACGAGCCAAATGATGCACAACATGACCGCAACAAGCAGCTGCAGTACTTATGGTGCCTTACTGGTAGAGGCACGAGACAATGCGCCAGAGCATCATGTACGGAGTACGGCGACCTCGTCGATTCGACCTCATCGTAGAAAGCAGAAAGGCGTTTTCCTTCTGCTCGCTAAGCTCGTCGAATATGTCCATAGAATCGACTAAGACGTACCAGGCCACTACCTCCGAGAATACCGCGCATGATGTCACGAACAACCGCAGCCCACGAAAGGTGTCTCCTCACGTGACTCTAATGCTAAAGGCAATAGAGGCATATAGAAAATAAAATAAGACGCTAAAAATGAATGCGAAATAAATCGAAGTCACGTAGGAACCTCTAAACGTAGAGAGAAGTGGAGGGATATAAATGCGGTTCGCGGTCGTTGTTGATTCAAAAAATGGATATGAAAAAAAATAATAACCGCAACATGGGAATCTTTTTTTTTTTCACAATAATGCGCCCTAAAGCGGGCGCTTATCGAGTCTTGATTTTTAATTGTGTTTAATGGCGAAACGCGATATCAATAGGTGTAAAACGAGCGGAAAATGAAAACGCTCGCGTGAATCATCCCAACTTTATTGAAAGCTGGGATGAAAGGAACCTGACATATCAGTTACGCTCTGCCGCCGTAGCAATCATTATTAAATGGAAGCTGAATGCCGCAGCACAAGAACCTAAAGCTGCTGCCGACAATAGGGAGTGATGCATAGCTGCCCATACCTGCATTGTAGAAAAAAATAAGAAACTGCGACTGTTTTTTTTTTTGTTAATAATGTTGCATCTGTATTTGGAAAATACATACATATATACATCAAGTCAATGCAAACCAAACCAAAATCAAGTTATGGTGTTTAACGTTCCAAAGCAGCCCACAGGCTATGAGGTGTTATACTGTTCGACCCCAACATGAAATTTCTAGAAGGGAAACACCCGCCGTGGTCGCTTATCGGATGTGGTGTTGAGCTGCTAAGCACGAAGTCGTGGGATTAAATCCCGGCTGTGGCGGCGGCATTTCCATGTGGGCGAAATGAAAAAACACCCATGTGCCTTGCATCGGGTGCACATTAAAGATCCCCTGGTGATCAAAATCAGTCATCCACTACGGCGTGCCTCATAATCAAATTGTGGTTCTGGGACGTAAAACCCCAGAAATTATTATTATTACTCTAGAAGGGAAACGTTGCACAAGGTGACTTACTTCCATCAACGTCGTATGCAAGAAAAGAAGGGCAAAAAGTAGAAAGAAAGAAGAATGCAAACTACGAGTAACACGCGCAGTTGTAACTCAATGGAAATATTACGCGATGCGCGAAGAATACTTGTAACCCTCAAAGATGTGTGCATTGTCATGCGGCGCATTTAATCTCTCAGAGGGCTCATGCACCGTGCTATTCTTGGGGGCTGCGCCGCACCACAATTATTCCACGGAGAAGAGAAAAGCTGGTTATTTTAGGAACGTAATTGCGAGGTGCCAGACATTCTCGCACCACTTGCCCACGCGTTTAGTGTTAAATTCACGTTCAGCGTTGAACTGCTTCCGAAAAAAAACTTCCGGTGCGAAGCACATGCTCGCACTGTTGTTTCCATTAAGGTGCGGAAAGTAGGTTAGTTACGAAGACGGAGGAAGCTTGCCGCGACGCTGCTCGCCGCACCTCGCGCAATAACTAACGAGCTTACGCCAGGACGAAGTGTTACGCCTTCCTTCCGGCACAAGAGCGTCCGCGCTGACGTGCGCTGCGTTTCAATCGCGGTATATATATATATATATATATATGAAGGGTACTCCACCCGTAGGACGAGAGGAAACGCGCAACATATTATACTCCCAGGCGTTAGTGTGCCTGCCATCCGCACGCCGCGCCGTGTATAGAGCTCGTACATTTTCCGCGAGCGTGAAGCCGCCTCAGCGATGGTTCACGCATCCTTCTCTCGCAATGAGAGCGCGATATATCATCAATGCAAGGTGCAGCGGATGCTGTTGACCGCTAGGGCAAATTAAGTGCTCCGAGTCCAGTCTCGTCCGAGGGGCTTTTGATGACTCTCTGTCTTGTCTGTTCTTTCAGGAACTCCGCTACGTACGTTTCGTTTCTTTGCATCTATGAATTTGTTTTATCTCCTTTCGTCACTGGCTGGCAGTTGTGTCGCACATAACCTGGATCTGGTGCAGTAAGTATGGAATGCATGACGTCACACCAGTCTTGCGCAGCCATGTGGTGCCATTTCTGTTTACTGCGACTTTGGTTTTACTGCGCAGAGCAGGCGCGAGCTACAAATAGTTTGAAAGAGTCCGTTCGAAGGAATTTCTTAAAGGTTGCAGGAGCTGAAAGTTTTTCGATTACGCGCGGGTGACTAAATGTTCACATTCTCAGCGTACATATAACGAGTTTGAAACTGCTCTTGTCGCTAAAGGAGTTAACAGAATAAAGGGGTGACCATGCTACGCGTATTTCGCTTGCGTCACAGATGTATATTGAAAGAAAGCGCCAGTGTGAACGGCAAAAGGGAATCGAAAGCACTGTTCGTCCACCCCGCACCCGAGCGTAATTTGACTGGCGCGAAGATCAAGGAGGCCGAAGCAAAGGAAGCCATTTGAATGGCCTGGCTTCAGCCGTTTTGTTTGCAGCCGCCTACAGGCGAGACATGATCGTCGCCTCTAAAGTGGTGCGTCCTTTATAGGGTGTCCACCGTCACCCTTCTGTGGTAAGGAGTGTAGGCTAAATTATATGACCTCTCTCTGACCACGTCATGCTTGCCTACGCGTACCTTCATAGTGTATGTTTCTTTATGCCTTAATTGTCGTTATTATCTTTGAGCACTCCCGCTGACAGCGTCCCGGGTACTAACTGTTTCATTAATGCCACAAGAATTACTTGTAGCATTTCCAGTGTGAAGGCCCACGCATGCTCTTTGGTTAGAGTAAATTTCAAAACAAATACTCAGCATTGTTGTCACGTTTACACAATGAGGAGTGTAACACATTTAAGAGTGAAGGAGTCACCTGATACGTGCACGTCCACGAATCTCCACAGTAGTTGCTTCATCGCGCTCACCACCATGCCTCCCGGTGAAGGAGCCAGATCAAATCAACGGCTACGACTGATTGCACTGCTCCGATCGTCACGTTTACCCAGCGCCTCCCCGATACGTTAGATTGAAGTAACGCCAAGAAAGTGACTACTAGTGGTGAATTTATCCACCACCCCTATAAGAGTAAGACCGCCATAGACAAAAATGGCAACTAACTCTCGCAAAAAGCCCAGAGGCCCCTCATCGCCTCCCTTGCGTCTGCTGGCACCTTGACATCTGTTGTATTGCAATGGTATTTTACCTGCCCTACATTACTTCTCATCCTATAGGCAGGGAAACTTGCTAATGTTGGACAGAATAACACGCGACGGTATTTTCACAGAGTTCTTTTGTTGTGAGAGTAATACTAGTATAAGAAGGCCCACAAAAGACAAAAGGACGCAGTGTGTCCCACTGCTTAAAAATTCCTGCCAACCTGTGTGTACGTGCACTCATTTACGCCTCAAGAGCGGGGACCTTACTAGACCTAACCTAGCTAGACCAAAGGGAGGACGAGGACACAACTTTATTTTGGTAATTTGACTTAGCTGCACGGGTGACTGCCAGGCGATGCCTTACAACCACCCCTTCGCGGCTCTTTTGATGGCCCGAAGTTGAACCTCCAGGCCCCGCGGCGATTGGGGACGCTGCGGTTCTCTCGGTGGTAGGTGACCGTGACGCTGCCTGACACGCGTTTCGGTCAGCGGCTCTGGCAGGGATTTGGGTGCGGCAGCTCGCGCGAGCGCTGCGGTATTGCGAAGGGGGGACAGAATTCCACTAAACCCGAGATTCATTTGCGCGAACAAGACGCGAACGGGTTTAGTCAAAAGTCAGGCTCGGAGTACGACCGTACCCGACAGAGCGCACTTTAAGCGACTTCTCGCCAGTGGAAAATCCCAGTGACAGCCTTCGTTGAGGTGAGAAAACAGAGCATGGAAACAGCGCCAGGTTCTTTGTTGCTGGCTGCAAGTCGCCGACTAAAGCTAATGGCGTTTGCATGTACTCCCTGAACACTCGTTACAGAAAATGCGTTGGTCTCCTGAGCATGGCAGACCTTGAGGGATATAGCGAGCCAGTGTTTATTTTCATCTCAGGTTGGAGCGCCGCACACTTCGCTAGCGAAAGTTAAAAGCTAGGGCGTTTCTCAATCTGAATCATATTTTACCTCCGTACATCACTGCGGCAATCGTGAGATACTGCTTCCGGTTTCAGTCTGGATAGTTGCGAGTTTTTAAGGCGAAAGCCTTAAATGCCTGATTGGACGGTGACCTTGAAAACGCGGCGTGTGGTACAGAAAGTCATGTGAGCTCGCCTCGTGCAGAGACGCGCTTGTGTCACTGGTATGGTATGGTATGCCTTATCACTGCTCGCGCGCTCGTCGTTTTATTGCGATAGCAATTATATGGACACTCAAAAGCAGATTTCTGCCGTCGGCGTCGCCGTCGTCGTCGCCGTCGCCGTGAGGTTCCGTATGACGTCAATAGAGATGAAATCGTCGCCACGCGCCGAACGCTGTATGTGCGAGTGAAAGGGCGCGAGGGGCGCGCGCTTTCACGGGGAGTGAACGCACGGCGGAGAACAAACGCGCGTTCTGCGCCGTGCTCGCTTAAGGGCTGCAGAAGTAGGCGTCTCTTTGCTCCTTTACAATCACCATATATGTAGAGCAAACGCGCCTTCTTCCTACGCGCGAGAGGCCGTGGGGGAGGGGGGGGGGAGGGGGAGGGAAGGGAGGCGACGTTTAGCTGCGGCACCAAGTGCCCATTTATCATTTATATCAGAGGCTCCGGCAACAGTCACCAACGCCGCACCCATTTTGAGCGAACGCGGGCTAAACGCCGACGGCGTCGACAACAGTTCTGCGTGTTGCCGGTGCTGCTGCATGTCCAAGTTTATACAGCTGATAAAGCTAATATCATTACTCCGTATAGCTCTCTACAAAATTGCTATCGCAATTGATGCTTCGCCTTTCAGGTGAAACTGCGACAACTTTTCTTCCACGGCTGGCTCCGAGGCCGCTCATCATGCCAAGAAAAGGCAGTTAATTAAGATAGAGTTAATTCAGGCATTGGAACCCACGGCCTTCAGTGGGAATCGAACCCTCGAGCTTATGTGAGAGTCGAATACGCAACCTTTGGTGTTAAGGCAAAGTTAATTAGGTTACAGTTAATTAATATTGAGCTAGTAAAGTCAATCGAACGCACGACATTTGGCATTAATTAGGGCGAATTAAGGCACAGTTCTATAGGTAGCGTCAATTAACCCTTTAGGCCCTGGCGTCCTATAAAAAGGACACGTAAAGAAATTGTTCTTAATCGAAACGCAAATGGTTAGCAAACTCAAAAAAGAATTTGAGCTAATCTCCATTCACCTCCGCCAGCATAGGCAACAGTTTCTTCATCCTTGTCTTCCTCAGAATACCCTAGAGGTGAAATCAAAATGGCGGAAGGCAAGAAACACGACTGCAGCAGTGTCCACGTCTTTTGATAATATTTTACTCAATACCTATTGTCTGAGTAGCGATCATAATTTTGTGGGTTGTTTCTGATATGCTTAGGAGTGTATTTATATCGGGAACTTTTGCTTTCTTATCTGCGCATAGCCCGCAGCACGCCATGATCTGCGTGTCCTAAATATAGGACACCAGGGCTCAATGGTTGTCAAGGGCCCTGAATAAGTTGAATGTACAGTGAGGACGCTGTTGCTTGTAATAGCTTCCGATTTCTTGTGTTGTTATTCCCAAGGCGGTAAGTCAGCCTGAGCTTCTGTATTCAGTGGAATGGGGACTCCTATAGTAATAAGTATGTGTATCAAGGACCCAAATATGTTTGCTGCACTATAGGAAGTGTGCGTGTTGGAGGTAGAAGACGATTACGATGAAAAGCAGGATATACAGTTTGCCTTTGCAGGCTATGGGAGCAGTAATTGCTGCACAGTAGACGAAGAATTTGCCATATATGGCGAAAATACATCTGACAAAGTGACTATCAAGTAAATGGAAGCCATTCAAGTGCAATAATGAAGGAAGTGGACGTGTTGGAGGTAGATCACGATGAAAACCAGGATACACATGTCCGGAACCGAGGGGTCGCATCGGAGCGCCAGAACAAGAGGACCAGCACAGCAGGCTTTTAGACCAGGCTAGCGCGTGCCATGCTTACGCATCGAGCACGCGCCGCTCTACTTTATTTTCGTCGTCTTTTGCAGCCGGCACCGAGGTGCCGGCTGAGAGCGCCGACCTTAGCATCGCCACGTTGCGGAGTCGGTGGGCGCTACACACAGTTTGCTTTTGCAGGCTTGAGGAGCAGTAATTGTTTCACAATAGACGAAGATTTGACCATCTATGACGAAAATACATTCGATAATGCGACTACCAAGTAGATGGAGGCCTTTCAAGTGCAATGATGAAGGACGTCTACGTGTTGGAGGTAGATGACGATGAAAAGCGGGATATAGTTTGCTTTGCGCAGGCTTGGGGAGCAATAATTTCTGTACAGTAGAAGAATTGACTATCTATGACGAAAACACATCCGACAAAGCGACTATCAAAGATAGAGGCCATTCAAGTGCAATTATGAGCCGTGTATAACCAGCACGAAGAATATTTTTGATGCATCTGATGCAAAAGAACCACTGTCAAATCACCATCATGCAAGTTTTTATACACTTAAACGTGTGATACAGCTGAGAATATTACGCAACTTCGAAATACTTCATATTGCTCTTTGCAACCACTAAGCCCTGGTGTCCTATATATAGGACATGACGTCATATCTTATGCTGATGTGGTACTCCGAATGAACTAAATATTTTTAAAAAATTAAAAAAAAATTTCTGCACGTTAAAAAAAATTCAGGGCTGAAAGGGTTAAGGCACTCGAATCCATGACCTTTGGTGGGAGAAACAAGTAATAAGAAGTAACAACGCATTCCAATGAAAATGTGAAATTAATTTAATGAATGTCTCTTGAGCGCGCAGGCTTTCGACCTCACCCTCTTTGGCGTATGCTAAAGTGACTGTCAATTTTAGAAGTCACCGACTCGTCCTTGCTTCCTGTGAAAAAATATGAGAAACATGCACAAAGCACAAAGAAGACACTGTATTTTGCGAAGAAATTATGGAACGTCTGTGTCGGGCCTGCCTTCAAGATTTCAATCGTGGCACCTTTTCAAGAATGCCGTAAACACCCTCAGCTTTAATTAATTAACCTCGCCGTTCCATTCGATGACGTTCACAAACCTCCGTGCATGCGTGGTATTTCAGGCACACGGTGGTTGAGGCGGGCCCTCGATTCTTTTCTGCATGTTAAATACTTATCGCATGACGCCGAAGACCCTGACTGACTTGATTTCCTGCCGAAGCGCTCAATAATGCAATGCTTGGAGGAGACCAAGGTTTTATGGTTTGGAAAGTACAGCAGGTTTTTGTTTTTTATATTTCTTGGCCACTCTTCCCAAGTTTGTTCGCTGGCAAAGACGTTGACTGCGTCTCCATGCCATGACGTGCACACGCCTTTTCCGTTCTGTTGCATAAGCCCTGGGTTGTGGGATTACTCCGGAGAAGAAAAGGGAAGAGGGCCCAGGGCGAATGTCTGTGTAAACTTGCCGCGAGCAAAGGACCGCTGATACTTATTTAGTTTGACATGTAGTGTATAATTAATCCGGGTGCCGGAAGCGTGACACATTGTCCCTCGAGAGAGACTGGGGGGCCCAAAGGGTACAAATACAGGCGAGTTGCTCTTTGTATAAGGCGGCGCGACGAACAGTAAAAAGAAACGTAACAACAGACTGAACCTCATGTACTCAACACTTTGTAAAAGAGTGGCCGCTTCACTGCAGGACTTGCCACAAAGAAACGAAAAAAAAAAAATCAACTGACTGAGGGAGATGACGAAAGAATATTAAAATCAGAATGAAATAAGAACTTAAATGCGATTGAAAACACGCGGAAGCGGAAGGAAATGCCCGTTCGTAATGAAAGGCTGCGGGCCGTGTCTCCCAGTGAATGTTAATAAATAAATCCCTTATATGTTTTAACATTCGCATTTCGCCGCCCTTCATCTTATGTGGACACAGCGTGCGAAGCTACTTTCACACAGTACAAAGCAATCAGTTTTGTTGTGTTCTTTTAGTTCTTTCTGTCCGTGCCACAAAGAGCGCGACGCAGCTCACAGTTACACGGCCGTTTTCGGCTTACGGTTTTACAACGACAAAATTCGCAATGTTGTAAATCTACAATACCAGAAACGCGGGCACGTTCACACGCCAAGAGGCAAACGAGGAATTATTGCAGGCTGTGTGCATTCCATGTAGCGTCATAGCAACAAAATGAAACTTGGAGCGCGTGTAAACAAACTTTGAGTTCTTTTCAAGGCTTTTTCCTTGGTTACCGTTTTATAATTTTGTCGATATCACCTTATTTTTCGGGCCGACGTGTATTACTACTGTTCTCTGTATTCTAAGCACGTGCAAAAAAATTGTGATATAAGCTCCAAATCGCGTCGTGTCAGCGCAGGTCCACGCTTATGAAACCAGCAGGCTGTTTCAGTGTTCCCTATTTAGAATACGGTATGGTTAGATGAAAAATGGCACATTTTAATAAGTAATCTCCGGGTTTCCAGGTGCATTTGTTTTTTTTTTCGTTGCTTTGCATGATTCGTGTCACACGAGACAATATTTTGACCGGCACCTATAAGGACTTCTGCTAGAGGGGAAACGTAAAAAAGCACTACTACAGCGAGAAAAATGAAAGGCGACAGCCACAATTATGTGCCATCTCTATAGAAGCTGCGCTGGAAGGTATTTTAATGTCTGTCTTCGGGTCAGTGATTACGCAAGAGGCTAGTTCCTGTTTTGAAAGAAGAAAACGTTGGCTTGGAGAATGTCTATGGAAATAAATGGGAAAACAGTGAAAGCCCATATAACTTCTTTATTCTTAATTGTGACCTTACGTTGGTCGAGAAATTCAGAGGCGAGCTCAAATGAACACTCCGATGTGGCTAGCGGCATTGTGGAAAAAAAAGCACAACACTCCATACTGTGTATTCGTAATGAGTGTTCTGTTTGTTTGTTTTTGTTTTGTTTTTTTACCCAATGCTGCTAGCCACATCGGAGTGTTCATTCGACTTCGCCTATGACTACGACGTGCCTCATATTCAGACCGTGATCATAGCACGTAAGACGCCAGAATTTATATTTTTTAGAGGTTAAGTGAAGCTATAACGTGATGCTGTTCAATTGGTGTGATGGAAAAAGCCTGGCTCATGGTCATATTCAAGTATTTCGAAGGTCACTCATATGGCTACATTGCTTCTGGTGGTGGTTCAGTCTTCTTGGCACGTTAGCGAGGCCTTGACAAGAAAAAAAAAAGAGAAATTCAGGTACCTGCGTTTATCTTCACACAAGTTAGCACCACTATGACTGGTGCAGAGGCAGTGTATATACAGGTGCCAGCGCCATGTCGCACGTTAGTGCGGTAACTACATGAACGTTGTTAGCGGCACACCCAATTCTTGTCTGTTTACTTCTTTTCTAGAAGGGATGCGTGGTTTCAAAGGCGCAGGCTTTTGTATATGGACGTTCGGTATCTCATCCGAGTATCGTTCACAAATGCACGCTTCCCACCTGCAAGCTGTTGCATCACGGACCTCATCGGAAATGCTTTTAATCTCTTTGTGATTTTATGCATACAGTGTACAGTGGGGCCTGTTTTCACAACTTACGTTGGCGTGCTCATCTTTATCTGGAAACCTGTCTGTGTATTGTTTCCTCGTCATCGCTCTCTTCGTGCTTGGGAACAAGGCGACGTTTTTTTTTTCTATATTGTTTCTTTCTCATCTCTTCTACGCGAAAATGAAAAGCCTTCACTTTTGCAAATTGACTGCACCTTTTATGGAAGCCGTTAAAGAAAAGCATGACAAAAAGAACAAGAATGTTGACCAAATGCGAAAGGCAGCTTAAACTGTGTCTTGTCTTCTAGCTTTCTCGCAAAAACTGCCTCATTACAAAGCTATCGATCTCGTACGAGACCACCTGACAAAAATCACGACGTGCACAAAGGGATTACTAATTGAAATATAAAGTCTGGGTTCCTGGGTAGGGTAGTGTACTGGTAGTGTGTTTGTTATATTAAGCTGTCGCAAAACGATAAAGCTCTTACTACGGCCATATTTAAGAGTATGCGGCGCCATTATAATGCTTTTGCATATATCCAACAGATGGTGCACATTGTCTCTATGCAGTGTGCATAGTGCGCATTGTGTGCGTGTGTGCACGTTTGTAGGGCACACAACCATACGCATTTCTGGTTAACATTCTTGCCTTCACACTTTCTTTCATCCTGCTTGTCAGCCGTTGCGTAGCGTTCGTGGCGTAGCCCAAAGGTGGAACGGCAATATGGATGGCAAAATCGTTTGAACGCCAACTTTGACTTTCACCTGCCACGTTGTCTCGATAGGCACGACCGTGCCTGTCGGCATCGCATTCCGTTGGGACGTCACCTACACAAAACACTGTACGCATTTAAAACGCAACTGTCCAGCACACCACTGTGTCCGACTTGATCTTTTGACGAGTGGCACTCTACCTGGCTGGATTTTGCACACTTTAAAATCTCAAGAAATAGAGAGTTTTAGTGCCGCGTACTTTGCGTACGCAACGTATCATCATGCCGCAGTACTAAAACTTTCTAATGTCTTAGTTAAGGAATGCTTTAAAGAAACATTAAAGAAAAACACAAGGTATGTAAAAACGCCCGTGTGCTTGCGTTGTAGTGCTCGTTAAAGAACCCCAGGTGGTTAAAATTAATCCGGAGCCCTGCACTACAGCGTGCCTCATAATAAGAACTGGTTTTAGCACGTAAAATCCCAGAAAGAAAGAAGAAGCAAAACACAAGGTCAGCTTAGATTAACGAAGTATTCTTTAAAGAATATACTTGCATTAATTTCGCGACGACAGGTACTTATTACAGGAGGAAATTAAAATCAGCGTTTTATTTTCTTTGTTTGTCCT
The DNA here is from genome assembly GCF_013339745.2 of Dermacentor silvarum. Lineage (NCBI taxonomy): Eukaryota > Metazoa > Arthropoda > Arachnida > Ixodida > Ixodidae > Dermacentor > Dermacentor silvarum. Next base: position 13,025 of record NW_023606819.1, on the reverse strand, counting down.
CAACACCAGCCCGTAATATTGACGTCATGAATAATGGACCATTTTTTCGTGTTTACGCCGATTTCACTCCGCAAAAGTTCTTGAAAGTTGCTAGGTTCAATCTTCGGCACTTTGAGAATTCGTTGTAGTCCATCGTTACTAATAAAAAATGCTAACTTGGCCCGAGCAGACGATGTCAAACTCCATGACATCAGGTCGCACTGGTGCGGGAATTTCAAGGTGGCGGCACAACCAGTGTTAGGTTTTTTTCCCCTTTTCTTGCTTTTAGAGACTCTTCTTTTTTTGTTATTGTTGCAGCGTGATTTCCTAATACAGTTCGAATTGTTTTTCTTTTTAGCATCTCTTTATGTAAGTGTCACTTCTCTTGATCTGTAGAACATCCATTGACCTTCGCTGTGTGCTGCCTCTGCTTTCAGCGCTTATTACAGGGCGGTTCAAGCAATCCTTCGGGATACAGGCCTCGCCGAGGCTCTGTAAATTAAGATGAGCTGATTGTTCCATGCGCGCTTTCCGTGTGCGTTTGCAGGCGTGTGGAGTCGTTTTTTATTTTCTCTCTCTCCCTTCCTTTCATCACTCATCATGGATCGGCATGGCTAACCTCTCCAGTTATTATTATAAATTTCTCCCCCTTTCTTTTATATGTAGTTTTGTAGGGCTAGAAGCGCATATACTTTGCACATATATTGTAATGTGTAGTGGATTTTCGTTTTCATACTTAGGTTCCTGTTTTTCCTACACCTCATCTTTTTATCGCGATAGTTCCTCCGAAAAGCGGAGAAATCTTGGCGCAGCGATTGCTATGGAAAAAAATACAACCTTAAGAAAGTGGTTCTTGCTGTGCCTTCGCCAGCTTACGCAGCGAAGACTCCGAAGAGTGACAAAATGAAAGCATATCCTTTAATGCGCAATGGTCGCTGCGTGAGGGTTACAAGCTTTAGAAAGGATTTTCGAAAGTAACAGATGAAAATATATACCGGCTTGTGAAAATATCATAAATTAAAAGAAATGCAACTAGAGAGAGATAAACAAGAATGCAAGTAAGCTTTGACTGTCGCTAATGGGCCCGCACAGTTTAGAACGCTGTGCATGGCAACTGCAGAGAAGGGCACGCGTTTAATTAGATTGTGGAGGCACACGTTGCGTCATTTTATTCTTCAATAAAATCACTACTACGTTGCACGAGGAGCTCAGTTGCCGGGGCTCAAATTTCGCTTGTGAATTGTGCGATACTTTGTGCGAAACGGCACTGTGATTGCATTTGGAAGACAGCGCGCTGTGTAACACACAAAATGCTCGCATTGGACGCAACCATTTATGACATTCTGATTCAGCTGCCTCGCGCGAAAGAAAAAAAAAAGAAGACCGAGAGAACCATTGCGTGGAAGAAAAATATAAAAGAAGTAACCATATACGGTGCTTCATAAAGGCAAGAAGCCTTTCCTAGTATTGAGGAGTAAGCATGAGGTCAATATATATGCATTGTATTCATTTACCCACGGATACTGTATATCGTTCTACGGCCCCCCGGAGGATATCAAACTTAATGGGCCTGCTAAGCTTGAACAAGAAGCAGTTGTCACAATTGTCCAAGTGTCCATTAGTCTTGAAAGTTGAGCAATGCACACAACCACACGTCTACGCCATGTGAAGTGTGCCTGTGTCACTAGTACGGCGTCACTTGCGTGTACAAACCGAGAAGCAACCATTTTCATAGGTTTTTAGCGCAAAACTGCGTACACGGCCAGTCTCGTGCTATGAACGATGATCATTAATTAAAACGTGAACAGGTATGACCGGACAGAACTGAGTTTTTCTTATTATGCGTTCGCAAGCACGTGTAACACATCCGAGATTAGTTCGCTCGAAGGTAGGTAAGAGACTGCAGAACCCTCAGCGATAGAATAAAGGGAGATAGAATCCACACGGTCATATAATATCCCGCGTAAGGCGGGCTCTAGTTAGCATTTCCATGTTCCCGTTTCAATTTATGTTGATATTTACGAGAATATCAGGCACACTAGGCTGCATAACGGGAATGTCTTGCACACCAGCTCTTTATTGCGTTTAAGACACTTTCGCCTGTTGATCGACACGCGAAACACGACAAAAACTTGGAAGCCGGGTATACTGGCAGTAAAGATTGGCGAAAAATTATTCTTCCAGCTCATGTAGCTATCACTTTCTTGTGTTAACGTTTCGTGGCGCCTTGTATATGGGACCGGATTTCTCAGCGACGTGGAAAACCAAATAAAATGCGCCCCCCCCCCCCCCCCCCCCATTCATGTAAGTGCCACATAAAAGCGTTTCAGTGCCGTCTATAAGCAAAAAAGAAATTTATATAAAAAAAGAATTTTTGTGAGAGCGAGGTGACAGCCCGGCTACATGCCGGGATTGTTATGGGAGGTGATTGAGATATAATAACAACACGATCAAGAAAACACCAAGAACAATAAAATAGTACATGAAACAAACACAAATAAAGTTTATACTTGATTTCTTTAGTTTAGTTGAAAGTCCCGAGGGGAGTATGCGGAGCATCAGCCTTTACGACGTACTCGGACTGCGTCCCCATCGGAATGAAAAATTGTTAACGTGTCTCGTAAAATTATTAGCGCGACGCTATATCGCTAGCTGATTCTTCCGTCTGTCGCCTGTATGCAGAAACTTTCATCATCAACTACGGCTCGAGCGTCGTCGTCTTCTTCCACAGCTGGCTCTTTGGCGCCTCTCGGCGCAACCGCGCGAACGCGCTCGTACCACTGCTCCCGCGTTCGTCGTCGTCGTCTTCTTCCACAGCTGGCTCTGTTGCAGCTCATCATTCCAGCGTAGAATTTCACTTCTGTCGACGTAATGGGCAGGCCGCGTTTACGGGGGTATGAGCTATTGCTTAAGGTGGTATAAGCCATTCACAGATTTAATTTTGAAGGAATTTAATATTGAAGAACCGCAAGCGGCAACGTGACAACGGCGACTGCGGGCATACCGTCAGTGACGTCATTTTCTCCGTCGCAGCCGAACGCGTTTGTAACCTCATTATGAAACACAAAGACATAACCAATAATTGAAAAAGACTTTAATGTACCATCGGGATTAACCCAGTGATAAACATCAGGATCGCACGTTTCATCTTCGCTGGTGACCATCTGTACGGAATGTATAGGCGGGGATGTTTATTATTAAAGCGGAGGTTTCTATGCCTCACTGATTCCTCCGTGAGCACCGAAAACGAACTGCAGGAAAGCCTTCTTACTGCGCATCTGCACACACAATAATACAACGGCGCACGACATACGTATTGTAGAACACTACAGTTCACATTCGCAGTTGTACCGATAAGAACAATGGGAACTGCAACGCCACGCTATGCTTGCGGACTGTATATATCTGCATTGCATTATGCGCGTCACGCAATGCATTCCCGGCCGTCACCATGGGTAGGCCGTGGGTGCAGCGCATGGCAGAAGAGGCTGCCGTGCGTTAACGTAAGCGCGAGCGCGATCGTGCCCGTAAGGCCGATCCCGTGTATCGGCAACGGTAGAGCCTTTGACCGTCTACCACAGCGATCACAATGGAATACTGTGCAAGTGTAGAGTCGTCCCTGAAAGTGTGAGTGTGTCCGTGTTATGAACGGCTACGTAATCTAAAATAAAGGCTATGCAGCTTAACAAAATGTGTCTTCATTCAACTTCAACGTTAAAAAAATACAATCCTAAACAAGCAATCAAATCACATAGGCATCGCATCGTGTCGCTCAGCATTTCTTCGAATTGTTGCGTGGTCGTTGGCTTTGGACTTTCATTCAGTTTGCATGGCAGAAAGCTTCGCGTTGAACTTGCGTTGGTTCTGATTTTTTTCTGAAAGGGGTTCTGATTTTTTTCTTTTCTACCTTTTTTTTTGTACACCAGCACCCAGACCTCAATGTTGTTCCTGGGCACACTAAATAAGTTAGTGATTGTTTGATTAATTGATTAATTGATTGTTGTTATTATCAATACTACCAGGGAACATAGACCCTTCCCCGTTCCTGCCTCTTTCAGCAGATATTCGCTTCTCCACACAATGCAAAGTCCGTATAACTGCCATATCCTCTATCTTGATATCTTTCAAAACATGGTAACTTATTTTTGTTCCCAGATTCGCACTTCCTCTTGAGCCTTTATCATAGCTTCACTCCTCTCCTATCTTCTCTTAGTTTCTCTCTCCTTCCGTATATGTGCACTCCGTCCGCAATTTTGTGTTATTGTTGTATTGCGGCTTATTATGTAGCTGTTATGCAGTTGTTTTTGTTTTTCATCTAATTGCTCAATCCCATAAGTTCTGTTGTAGTTGTTTTACAGTTTTAGTTTTTTTGTTTATCAGCACTCAGACCTCAGTGTTGTTCTTGGGCGTGTTAAATACAATATTGATTAAGTGACTATTATTAATATTATTAATCGATACGAAAACATAGACACAGTAATGTAATACGGGAGAGAGAAGGCTGGCAACTGCCACTGCAAGGGGCACAACGCCGGCCTCCTCGTTCGGAAGGAGAGGATAGAAAGCGAAATTGAAAATAGTAAAAATGGAAGGGAAGAGGAACGAAAAGAGCAACACGACAGATCAGCGAGACTGAAGTAAAGTAACGACAAAGAGTACAGCGCGGCAGTACAGTAAAGAAAGAAAAAAAAAACGCAGGTCGCATTATTTAGAAAAAAAAATTCAAAGAAAAAAAAGAAACAACAGAAAAGCTCTGGTCCCTCGTAAAGAAAAAGTGTGCTACTAACGGGAAGCCATGCCAGTTTCTTGTATGAAAGTAAGCAGGGCGCGATGAGTCGGGTCGCCTCCAGACGCACAACCATTCTCATACAGGCAATCATTGACGGTCGTACACCACATGTCAACTAGACTATAGTCCCTGGATAGCGGCGTGTGCTGCGCAAGGAAAGTAGAACACTCTAATATCAAGTAATCGAACGTCTCGCGGGAACCACAAGGCACGCACGACGGACTGTCCACACGTCCACGTCGATATAAACGTTCACATACCAAGACATAGCCAATTATTAACGTAAGTAGTAGTGCTCTAAGCTCGACGAGGCAAATCTCGACCGCGAAAAGGAGCAGGAAACGATCCACGAACATGGGGGGGAAATGATCCATTTGCTACACGCTGGTCTCAGTGCTGCTTGAGGAAGTAGCGACAGATCAGTGTCATCAAACTTACGCAAAATATCCGGGCAGTGACAGTTGCGAGGACAAGTAGAAGCCAGTCAATCAGCCTCTTCATTTCGAGCGATATCCATGCACGTGCGAATGTATCCATCCTTGAGAAGAGACTTAATAAAAAGGCAAGAAAGAAGGACACATCGCTGCACAGACACACGCGGACACAACTAACGCAGTGGCTAGGTCTGAGGGCTTTTAACTGTAGCGTAGAAATATGTTAAGCTGTCATTCTTGACGAATGAAATGCCAACTCACCGAGCAAACCATCCTTCCGAAGGCGTCCACTGGTCAATTTGGATAATTTGGTCAACTGGATAATTTTGCTGGCATATTCAAAGATGCAAAGCACAACTAACTGGATGACCAGCGTCACTTCTCCGTAGTATGCTAAGGGCAGGGCGTGAGTCCGCAAAGATGACTGCTTACGTAACACGGACCGCGCATATACTTAGATCACATGCAAATACGGTTGAGTAGGGCAAAATAATGAATAAAATTTTTAAACATCAGTGACTCATCCGGCTTTGAACTCCTTTCCCGCTACAGCCACAGGCTCTGGCCACGAACAGCGCAATCTTCTCAATAATTTCTTTGCGATTCACACATAATCTTATCGTCCACAACTGTATGGCCTTCCGTGGCCTCTGAAATACATGCATGGATGTCACAACTCTTCTGCGTTATCGCCGTATACACAAAATACCGCACAATATAGCACAACGCCGATGTGGTGCGATACACACTGCTTAGATCGCAGGGCTTTTAAGTCCAGCGTATAGAAGAATGTTAAGCAGGGCAAGTTGGTATGGTAGCATCGTGGGGAGCCAGCACACGGACGACAAAGACCAAGAGAAGAAGACAAGACACTTCGCAGGACCCACAACTAAAGGTTTACTGAAAAAAGCCAACAAACTGAAAAACGATGATTAAACACGTACAAACTATACCACGTGATAGATGCTGAGGCGCTCACAAATCGTAACTAAAAAATTGACTCCGAACCAGCAACACCGAAAGGCCGCAATCACCGTGCAGTTAGAACAAGGCAACTGCTGAAAAGCTAATAAAACGATTAAGAAGCTGTGCACCCTCAGGAGAGACCAGGTGAATTGCGAGAAAGACTGGTGGTATTATTCCATACGTCCATGGAATTTTACAAGGTTGAAAGAAAGTAGGCGAAAGATTTAATGCTCCTGCGACGTGAAAGGTGAAAAATAAAGGGCAGTGTTATTCAAAAGAAAGCAGCTTGAAGCAGCGGTGGGTAAACGAATTCTGCAGGATTATACTCACAAGCCTCAGCTTGTTTCTTGCGTTATTTTCATGGCTTATCTATGTTCCTTGACGTGTGAAAATGTATGTATTGTCCAACGCGGACGGTGTAATAACGAAATGTTAAAGGAGCATGTGTGGAATGGTAAATCAAAAGAGAAGTCTTTAAATTTGTCTCAGCATTGTGCGAATTGCGGTTGTGAATGTGTGTTCCAGAACACAGTGATTGGGTCAACAAATAAAGATAAATATACGTGTGGAGACAAATGTGCTAGCCGACCCTCGTTCAATATGCATGAAAAGAAATTTGTATAACTTGAAAGAAACTGCTGTTGACTTAAGTAGGGTGTAGTCGGCTTGTTGAAGAGAAAACTGGCTCTAGGGTTCGTGTAAACACTAGCGCGTCGGTCGAGGAAGCGTCGAGGCGAGTCCAATCAACCCGCCAGCGAGGGTTTGACTGAGTCGGCCAACCAGTCTGGCACGAGGCATGTGAAAGTGGTCGGGCTGGTATAGGGTCAGCTTTACTTTCGACTCGATTCCCTTGCCTCGAGTTTATGTAAACTTAGGGAATAAATTTACTTTCTTGGTCTCCAAAGCAGAGTGTTCGAGCGCATCTGTAAACGTTAATTCCAAGCAGACGAAAGAGTGCAAGACTTACTGGGTATAATATTGCGCCTGGTATCGCTTCATTGCTTCGCATTATGGGCTAGAGATCTAGTTTTTTTTTCTTCGGCGTATGATAATCGTGAAGCCATGGATGAAGGGATGGCCTGACGAGTGCGGCGTAATGGAGAAGACGGACGGACACAGCTAAACCTAGTACCGAGCTCTTAAGCTGCCTGTCGAGGTATAAACTTGTAGCATAAACGTAAGCTAAATACCAAGAATATTGAACGAACATATAAAATGAATGGCGCGCGTAAATAAACGAAATACAAAACTGACCAGAAAGCAAGCCGCGGTTTCGCGCAGTTTCACGGAGGGCTGAGATAAGGACCCCACACGCTCCGCGCTCGTTTCGTGGCGCAGAAATAATCTGTGCTTGATGGCGAACACTTGGGGACAGGGGTCGTTGAGTCGTTCAGGCAGAGCGGTTTCCGGTCTATTAACCTCGCAAGGCACGGTACTCCACGCAGCCCTTTACGACTATAGCAGTCGGTTAGTTTGACCTGTTTGCAAACTGCGGCCACGGCACATTGATCAAGGCCAAAGCGGCACGGACTAAACGTCCTGTCACCGCAGGCATGTGAACAATAAATCAGAGCCACGTGAAGTATGGTACACTGGGCGTACTCACGACCTCTCTCTATAACCGGGCTTGAGAGTGGCGCTGCCGCCGCGTGCAATGTTCAATCACTGTTCCACTCAATCATCGACGCTGTAACCCTAGCGAAAGCGTGACGTCAGCACGACGTTATTCCAACGGAGCAATTCATGTTACTACTCTGCTGCTGTGGCATGTCGTCTAGCTTACTCGGCTTGTCAGTACCGCGTTCTTGCTTTACGTTACCCTGCACATTCAGCGCTTACACCCAGACCCACTCCTTCTATTTTTTTAATGATATGAATAAATGAGGAGATGCTGGCACCGAAATATGGTGCGGGCTACTTCTTTTTCTCATGGGTGACATGCATCCCATATTATCGCATATGTCACAAATTTCACGTAATATTACAAATCTGAAAGTTGAAAAGAAGAGAAGGGCGCATTATAAACTAACTTAGGCCAAGTGTCAGGAACACCGCAGATGCAGTAAATATACATAAATGGCATAGGGAACAATATTGCATAGTAAAATTAACCATTATAAATGTTGCAAACACTATAATACAATGCAGATACAGAAAGAAAAATGCATACAGAGGCACATAACTAAAATCCGCATACGTGCCGTGTGTGTTTTCACCTTATTTCTTCGCAATATCCGTTGTCTACAAAAACTCTTTAAGAGCACTGAGCAAACGCTTTCGATGGCTATTTGTTAGCCAGTCTTCTTTAGGCTTATTGGCCTTATATCGAGATTCATAAGTTTTGACGTCAGTCCGTTTCTTGGCTCAAGGTATGTGTGGCATTCTAAAAGTAGATGTACATCTTTTGGCCCCTCCACGTTCACAGTGAGGGTTTTAAGCTCGGTTAATACGGTCTAAAAGCATTTTTCTTGTGTGTGTGTGCGTGGTACCGAGTCTCAGCCGCTGAATAACTGTTTTGAGATGCCTGTTGAGCTATATTGTTCTGTGAAATTCTATAAGTGGATCACTATTATGAAGATCTGAAGTCTTATCGGCTCGATCGAACCACGTTCTTTCAGCATTGCGGGCAGATGCGTCTCTTAATGTACAACGTATTTCAGATGTAGTTACAGATAGTGTGGTGGTTGTGTTCTCCCGATGTACCTGTCGCAGTGTTGCATCAGCTGCACTATTTCGGGGTATGTTACAATGTCCCGGTATCCACTGAAAGACAACCGTATGATGCACTTCATTTTCTTTATCGACTTATTTTAACGTTTCGTACACCGGCGGTGTTTATAGAATATACACTTGAGTTGCTAATGGACAGAAGGGCTGCCTGCGAGTCACTGAAGATAACCCATTTTTGTGCGTCTTGTTTCCATATTATAAACCGGCCTGCAGACAGGATAGCAAACAATTCAGCTGTAGTCGAAGGCATTGCTCGGAATTGTCGAATAGCTGTTTCTATACGTAGGTGAGGGATGGCAAACGCGAATAAAGATGAGTCGGGCAAACTGGAGCCATTTGTGTATACACGACCGTATCCCGAGTATTGCATAGATCTGATATAGCGTTATTTGTTGGGCAGCGACCGTTAAGGAACCCCAGGTGGTCCAAATTTCCGGAGTCCCCCACTCCGACGTGCCTCATAATGAGATCGTGGTTTTGGCACGTAGAACGCCATAACTTGGGCAGCGACCATGAAGAGATCTCGTTTCTTAATGATTTCTTCCACATACAATTTCATATATGGAACCCTATGTACCCATGGTGGATACGTGATATTCATCTTCTAATACTCATGAGTCGGCAGTATATTGTGAGTGATATTTTTTGTCCTTTAATATTTTTATTGCTACAGTATGTTTGGCGTGTTGAGTGATTAGACGGAACACTTGCCTGCACAGCTCAGTAGTTCGCATAACGAGAAAGGGGACGGCCATGCCTCTGCAATAAAAAGAGCCATGGAGGTTGCATGAGGGACACCCAAACACACTCTCACCCCTGTATTTTCCAACCTTCATCGACTCGAAGGTCTTCCTCCTCTCAACCGAGTCGTGTACAGCGCCAACCCACGATTGAAGAAGACGCTACGCTTCTCAAGAATTGATGCGGAGTGTCGAAGAAGCACAGTGACACTTTTGTCGATGGGCGGCGCTGCCATCATTTTTCTTGCGTAGTGGACATGCGTGATGGACAAATGCTGCACCAGAAGGTCCCTGGACTGATGTATGCGGACGACATAGCGCTGCTAGCGTACTAGCGGACAATGAAAGGGATTTACAGACACTTGCGAATATCTGGAATTATGATATTTAATGAAGAGGCGAGTAATTACGGGATGCCAATTCAACATCAAGTCACCCCTATAGCCAAGCAACGTAATTACCTCAGCGTATACATAAACGAAGGAAAGACTTGCTCAAGCACTCAGCAAGATAATCTGAAAATACAGGGGAAGCAGAATGCAGCAATAATGAAACATATTTATCGTGGCCTTGGGGCCACGATAAATATGAGGTGGTGCGTGAAATCTGGAAAGGAGTAATGGCGCCAGCGCTTACGTTCGCAAATGCCAATCTGTGCTTAAAATCGGATATCTTGTGGGCATCTGAAGTTACTCAAAGATCGGTGGGCCGATTCGCTTTGGGAGCCCACGGGAAAAACACAAATGAGGCAGTGTAGGGTGACATGGGATGGGCCTCTTTTGGATTCAGAGAATCGCAGAGCAAAATTAACTTCGATGAGAGACTCAAGAACATGGATGAAAATAAATGGGTGGCTAAAGTGCACAAGTATCTGTATCTGAAGAGCGTGGACACAGAATGCAGAAAGAGGTCAAGATACTTGGCAACCAAGTACAGGGTAATTTAAAGTGTGGATAGACAGCCAAGAGTGATCAGAAAGAAAGTGAGAGAAACAGAGAGAGCGAATTGGATGCCAAGAATGGAAATGAGAAAGACCATGGAGATTTACAAGAATGGGAAGAAAGAAATTAGAAGGGAAAATCTGTACGATAACAAAAAGGCCAGTGTCTTGCTGTTTGAGGCTCAAGATGGTTGCTTAAGGGCAAAAACATCATCATCACCATCATCATCATCAGCAGCCTATATTTATGTCCAGTGCAGGACGAAGGCCTCTCCCTGCGACCTCCAATTACCCCTGTTTTGCGCTAGCTGATTCCAACTTGCGCCTGCAAATTTACTAACTTCATCACCCCAACTGGTTTTCTGCCGTCCTCGACTGCGCTTCTCTTCTCTTGGTATTCATTCTGTAACCCTAATGGTCCACCGGTTATCTATCCTACGCATTACATGGCCTGCCCAGCTCCATTTCTTCCGCTTAATGTCAACTAGTATATCGGCTATCCCTGTTTGTTCTCTGATCCACACCGCTCTTTTCCTGTCTCTTAACGTTAGTCCTAATATTTTTCGTTCCATCGCTCTTTGTGCGGTCCTTAACTTCTTCTCGAGCTTCTTTGTTAACCTCCAAGTTTCTGCCCCATATGTTAGCACCGGTAGAATGCAATGATTGTACACTTTTCTTTTCAACGACCGTGGTAAGCTCCCAGCTCACAAAAACATACTGGAGCAAATATTTGCAACAAGATGTGACATGTGTATGCTGCAGCGAAAATCCGGAGACGACTCAGCCCATCCTAATGGAATGCGAAGTAATTCACCCACTTTCACCCGTAAGTAACATACACCTTCCAGAAGTGCTTGGATTTATAGTGGACGGAAGCACCAACCGGTCAGCAGTCGAGATAAGCAAGATACGTTTAGAATGTTGGTGGACGAAAAGCAGGGCAAAGAATGATACGACCGGGTCTGTTACAGGAATAGGTAGCGGTACAAGGTAGCTAGAGAAGTTTTGAGGAAAGCAAGAAGATTAAGGAGATGTATACAAAAATGCTAGAATGAAAAACATGTATAGCATACCTCATTAAACCTAGCAGGCTAGGTGACTATTCGGCACGGCACCGCTTCAAAGGGGATGCCAATAAATCATCACCATCACCATCATCGATGAGTCGAGGTTGAGCGTTTATTGGAGGGATGTTCTAGAATACGAGGGTAATTAAGACTTGTTGCTAGTAGTCTCTGGAGTCAGTCCCTCTGAGGTACGCGAAAAGCCATGTAGAATGGGAGCAGAACAGCATATCTTTTGTCTTACGAGAGCTTTGGGAAGTTGCAACATTGATAACACTGGCGCACCCCATGTTGTACCTGCAAGTCTGCGTAGTATATTGATCGTAGTGTTTACTTGGTCTTCAACTCCTTTTATATGCGGAGCGCACGATAATTGCTTGTCAAGTGTTACGCCAAAAAAAACCGATGCTGCTTTACGATGTTTAAGTGCTCTCCTTCCAAGGGAAGGTAGAAGCTGCTAAATGCTTTATGCGTCAAAGGCAAAACTGCAGATTTTATTGCGAGAGCAATTATATGGACACTCCAAAGCAGATTTCTGCCGTCGTCGTCGCCGTCGTCGTCGCCGTGAGGTTCCGTATGATGTCAATGAAGATGAAATCGTCGCCGCGCGCCGCCGAACGCTGTATGTGCGAGTGAAAGGGCGCGAGGAACGCGCGCTTTCACAGGGAGTGAACCCACGGCGGAGAACAAACGCGCGTTCTGCGCCGTGCTCCCATAATGGCTGCAGAAGTAGGCGTCTCTTTCCTCCTTTACAATCGCCATATATGTAGAGCAAACGCGCCTTCTTCCGACGCGCGAAAGGCCTTGGGGGGGGGGGGGGGGGGAAGGGAGGCGACGTTTAGCTGCGGCACCAAGTGCCTATTTATATCACAGGCTCCGGCAACAGTCACCAACGCCGCACGCATTTTGTGTGAACGCGGGCAAAACGCCGACGGCGTCGACAACAGTTCTGCGTGTTGTCGGTGCTGCTGCATGTCCAAGTTTATGCAGCTGATAAAGCTACTATCATTACTCCGTATAGCTCTCTACAAATTTGCTATCGCAATTGATGCTTCATCTTTCAGGTGAAACTGCGACAATTTAATGTACATATTGGCTCTGTTGCCTTCACTGTCATAGGAATTTTTTCAAGGGACAAGGACATCCAACTTTCCTTCAAGAAGCTGGTAACATCACCTAACCTTTTTGTAAAACTTTTTGGAGGTCACTTACACTCGAGCCAGAGGCCCAGATTCATACGCCATCAGCGTATAGGAGCAGTGAAAACCAGATGGTAAACGTCGAGTTAAATCACGCAGTTAAAAAGAAAAGGGCTAAGGACACTACCTTGCGCTACTCCCTGCGTGACTTCATTCTCTGCAGAATTTCATTCCGTAGGCTGCA
>NW_023606818.1:0-28620 GCF_013339745.2 Dermacentor silvarum | reverse complement strand
GCCTGGCCGAGCCCGTAAAAACTTCTTCTCTACCCACCCGCCCCGCAGAGGCGGGCCGGGCCCCGGGCTTTCGGGAAGCCCGAGCTCGTGCAGTTCTCTAGAACAGACCCGAGTCTTGCATCCACGAATAGAGACTTTTTACGAAAGCATTGTGTGTGCAGTTATTTCCCGTCAGTGTTTTACACATGGATTATTTTTTTCATTTCCAGAGCGTTGTAATAGGGGGTGTGGGTTATACCGGGCAAGTACGGTATGACAGTATACTGTCTAGCCTCCGTTGTGTAACGAAGTTGAGTTCTATGCCAAACATACCTTTGTTATTCACCATACCTCCGACACCTCATCATAACGAATTTGTGTGACCAGAACTACTCGATATTCACTATGATCATATCGATATCGCTGAAATATCAGATTTGTGGTTGTGTCTATGCAAAGGAACAAAGCAAGATGCCTTGACTGGTCAGGCCAGAAAGCCTCCTGGCCCGTCGTCCGGTTCCACGCAAGATCCGTTACCCGTAAACAACGCTAAATTACAGGTGCGATTTGGTGAATTGGTGTGGTTAAGCAGAACGTCGATTGGCTTGCCGGTCTGTAGCCAGCCAAGATAACTGTTGGTTAAGTGTGCCCTTGTGTCGAGAATGTGACATTTCAAGTTGCTCTTGCTCTTTAATTGACATTTTGCAGCTAGATACATACTTCGAGTTGAAAGCAAACAAACATTTGCTTCGCTGTAACCGTTATTTAGGCGGGCCCTCCAAGCAATGATCTTTTGCACACTGGCGAACCTTCTACGTGAGGCTGTCATTACCACATAGCAGTAAGATTGCAGACTTTAGAGGCACGAATAGGACGAAGCGTTCAAGCGCTGCTGTCATCATGATTCCACTGATAACTATAGCAACGTTGATTCCACCGCTTTGTTTCGGTTGGATGCTAGTGCCGGTTTTGTTCTTTTCCTCGCATATTGCGGCGCTCCGCACTCAGGGCTCCGAGAGTTGTCCAAATTAACCAATGTACAGCCAGTACCTCCGAATTAACAAGAGTTTGATTGTATTAAATAATGCATGCACCTGCTGCGGACCAGAGGACAAGTCCAAATTATCCAATTTCATGAATTAACAAGAGATTAACGAGGTTTTACTGTATGAAGCACTCTGCGGAGGCACGCAGATTTCCTAGGCGACAGGGGCGCGTTTACCATGGTCATTTGTCAGCGGCGTACACTCCGTGCCAAGCGGGTGCGTGTTGTTGCTTTTCAACATTTCACATTTTACGCAAAGTTACTTTGCTGTTTTGCCATTTCTTTTTGTCTGCTTCATGCGACGACTGTCTGGAAAGGGCAGTCCTCAAGCGTTAAATCTTTCAACGTTTGCAAGTTTGAAATGTTTCACATTTCTATTGTGTACATGTGCTGCTTGGTTTACATGTTTTGCACCCACATGTTATTCTGTGAAACAGGTATTCAAAAGTTTTTTTTTTTTTTTTTTTCCTTAAGTCTTACATTCATAATGCAATATACTGCAATTATCAAATTCAATGATTCCTGAAAAAAAAAATTTGACTTGCCCACCATGTGATCAGTGCATTTTGACAAAGTGCCCAATTCGAAAAGTAACTAAGTATTAACTACTGACTTAACTTTTTGGCATCCCTTGATGGAGCAAACATTGCAAAATTACTACTCTGTTAGAGGACTTTTACAAGATGCTAATATAAAAGAGCAACATTTGATACTCTAGCTGTTTGCATTTTGTTACCGCTGTTATAAAGTGCCACTGCCAACCATGTAACTGTAGGTATAGCACTTTTTTTTGTGCTCCTCCTACTACAGTTTTGGTTGGCCTTTTGTACATGGCCTGGTGTACATATCAGTTCAAACATTAAATTTTGTAGCAAATTGTGGTTCCTGTGAGTTTGAATTAAATATCAGTAGGTGGTATGTACTCCAGGTTCAAGTGCGCTTTGGTTGGGGAAAATTGCTGTCACATTTTCCGCTTCGTAGAATGAACCCGCCCTAAAGGAGGAAGATGCTCAACACTTTGTTAGTTTTCCAACAACACATGAAAATAGCAACTGTGCTCGGTGACAGCCGAAGCATTCCCTACAAGCTCCATCCATAAAACTGTTTGCACTTGTGCTTTGTGCCTCCATGCTCCAAAATGTAGTCCCCCAGAGATGCCAGCGTTGAAGAAGTTCGCCTCCGTTTTGACATCACAGAAATGAGAAGCATTGGCTGGCACATCTGCACAAATTGTCCTTGAGTAGGCTGCACTGTTTGCTGCTGCACTGTATTCTTCAGGTGTCACCCACCACAGTCAGCACAGATATAACATTATTACAGCCACACATGGATTAATGAATTATCTGATACGACAAAGTAAATCTAAAATGCTTATTCGCTGATATCCTTATCAAGTTTCACGTGACGTTCTAACTGCGACCCCTGAAACAGGTCAAGTTGTCCGATGCCGTCATATGACAAAGGTATTCAAAAGCTTTTTTCTTTCCGAATCTTGCGTCCCTGATGATTCTTTATATGCTTATAACAATGTCGGATTCAGTGATTCTATATTTTGTTATCACAAAGGTATATAATGAGAGCAGTTTTGTGTCATATGCTACTACTTTATAACAAGTTTCGACTGTGCATACATTGCCAACTAGGCTGCGTAAGAGCTTTAACGAAAACGTTGCTTTCTTCAGACCACCCGTGGCCAATGCACCACACCTGCCCGCTGATGAAATTGAAGAGGAGGCAGCTGGCAGTGACGTGGTGCCGGACAACGCCGGCGCAAAAGAACTATTTACGACATCATGACAGGATGGCCGCTCACAGTGTCGAGCAAATCCAATTCCCGATAGACCGTGAGCTCATGGCAAAGATTGAGAAGTCATGGCCACTGCCAGCGTGGAAGACTACAGCTTCCAATATTTGCACGCAGGTGAGAAACCGATAGCGCCTCACATATCTGGGGTCAACAGGGAACCAGAAATTTGTCCTGAAAGGCCTACTGCGACAAATTCACTTTGGTTAATTTGTTGTAGATAGAGCAGTACAGCTCAATAAGTAACCTTAAGAGAGCTGTAGGGCTAGCAGTTGCCTAATTCTTCCTTGAAATAACACCTTAGCTGGCAATGCGAGCATGTGTGGTCAGAGAATACAGTGCAGTCCAGTTATAACGATACCACATATAACAATATATCGGTTATAACGATGAGTCGACTTAAGAGTATCAACTTATGCATTAGGGCTATGAGAAGAACACCCATATACAGTCGAACCCGGATATATCGAACTCACATATAACGAATTATTGTGTTTAACGAACAGCAGTAAAATTCCCTTAAAAATTTTTGCAAAAAATGTTTATTTCATATATCGAATTGCCTATATATTGAACTTTTTGGGATCCCCTTCAGGTTCAATATATCCGGGTTCGACTGTATAACGATATGTTATTCACCGCATATCGGATATAACGATCGAAATTTTGCATCTGGGCAGCGTTTTTCATGCAGAATAATCGCGAAATTTTCATTTTAACCGAGACTGGGCAAAAAGTTTGCCTACGCGAGTTCGTATCTCCCACCATTACCGCGCAGCGCATCCTGCCCGCGTGCCGATTGTGAAAGCCACGGAGAGCATCGCAAGTTGGCGCAGCGTGCACAAGATGGCGCCAGCTGCATCGCGTCCGCGTTACCGACGGTCGTGCGAGCGTCCATAGATGAGGAGGGGGGAAAAAAAAACTGCGATAAGCTACGGCGCCTACGCTCCCTTTCTCTTTCTCTCTCTCTCTCTCTCAGCAAGCACGGAAATGCCCCGCGGAAGCAACGGGGGGTGCAGGGTGTGCCGACCAAGCGCAAAGCTGTATCGCTTGAGACGGAAGCTGTGAATTTAAAATTTTGCAGACTCGAAGTACAATCTCACGCAGTCGTTGATGTCGACGATTATGACAACCGGGGCGCCACGATCATGTAGGCTAGAGGCAGTGGCCATGCCGATTAACGAAAAAGCGGGGCTCTGTGCGCTAGGACGAAACCCCCATGGGTGAAACTAACACTGTGGAAGCCGCTGACTAAACCGAACTATGGGGACACGTCGCTACTGACGATGAAACGGTGGTGCTTGGACGGAGGAGTTTCCGAGTGCAGATAGTGCTGCCTCGTTCTGCGAAGACATCTCCGATGCGGCGATAGTTTCCGCGACAGACGGCGGCGTTGTGCGATGGAGGCAACGACAGCAGCAGCAGTGACGACAAGATTGGCGATGGCCCGTCTTTGACACCGACCCCGCTGTTCAAGCAGAGTGCACTGTCGTCGTCCAAGTCGCTCATTGATTTCATGCACGCTAAAATATAGCCGCCAGTGTTAGTACAGCAGCTGGATGCGATGCACACCACGGATGTGAACCTGAAACTTCCGCGAAAGCAAGTGCAGATTTCTATTTCAGTGCGTCTAGCGATTGAAATGCTATGTAGAGGTATAAATGTTCTATTTTCATAGCCTGCTTTCTACAACATAGATTTTTTATCGCAAGTGGCACATTTGGTTTCGGGACTACAAAATTATATTTGGCGTTTTTTTTCTTTTACATCAGTCCAGATATAGTGATGATCAGTTATAACGATCGGATTTTTCGTTCTTGATATTGTTATAAATTGACTGCACTGCCACGCTGCACATTCCAGAACCGTGCGTGCACACTGATTTGCTGTCATGCCTGGGTACCCAGATGTGGTTCTCCAAAGTGGTTCTCAACATGGAATCTGCGCCATTTCTGGTGTACACTTATGGTAGCATTTGTTTTGACTTCTGGTATAAATTTTTTTCTAGCTTTCTGTGGCGCATCTTGATGCCATTTTCTAGGTTATTTTATGTGGCCCATCATTTCATTGCAATGTCTGCTGTAAAGCAATGGACCTGTCATTATCAAGTTGGTATTTTATGTGTTAAATGAGGGTCTCAAATATTTAAATTGCGGGGAAAGTATTGGAAAGTGTCATAACTGCCTAAATAATTTGCTGTATGCTGATTGTGCGAATCGGTTCCATTTTCAGTACCTAAAAGGTTTATGCGTACATTATGTGTGCATTATGATACATTGGTTCACTCCATTCCTTCGATCTGCAGGTGTTGCCCGTGGGCACTGCCAGAAGAAATGCTCTTGTTTTTGTTTTATTGCGATAGCAATTATATGGACACTCAAAAGCAGATTTCTGCCGTCGGCGTCGCCGTCGCCGTGAGGTTCCGTATGACGTCATTTGGAGATGAAATCGTCGCCGCGCGCCGAACGCTGTATGTGCGAGTGAAAGGGCGCGAGGGGCGCGTCTTTCACGGGGAGTGAACGCACGGCGGAGAACAAACGCGCGTTCTGCGCCTTGCTTGCTTAAGGGCTGCAGAATTAGGCGTCTCATTTCTCCTTTACAATCACCATATATGTAGAGCAAACGCGCCTTCTTCAGACGCGCGCGAGGCCGTGGGGGAGGGGGAAGGAAGGGACGCGACGTTTAGCTGCGGCACCAAGTGCCTATTTATATGAGAGGCTCCAGCAACAGTCACCAACGCCGCACGCATTTTGAGCTAACGCGGGCAAAACGCCGATGGCGTCGACAACAGTTCTGCGTGTTGTTGCTACCAAAGCCGCTCACCTTACTTCGTATGACATTGCTGTGTTGCTATCGCATTCATTGCTTCGCCCTTAGGGCGAAGCTGTGACATTTTTTGTGAGCATTTGTCATTTTACCTAGTCTTATTGCCACACAACAGCAAATTTTGCTTCATCATCATGTCATGATGTTTATGACATAACCTGATTTATTTCAAACTTAAATATCCTGCTTCAAAACTTCCTACTTGCATAGTGTCGTCCTTTTATGTACAAGAAGCTTATGCCGAAGTTTCTACAACATTAAAAAATATATCCGGTGCGGTTCAACCTCTATAAAGTAAAAGCTCATTCATTTACTACTTGTTAATTCAAAATTTCGGATAAATCGGAGTAGCCGCCGCGGTCCGTCCAACAATGTATTGAAAGCAATATGTAGCACATCCCTATAATTCAAACTGAAATCCGCACCGCCACTGATAATTCGAACTCCACGCCATCATGGATGGGATGAGTACTAGTGGCGCGGGAGCACGTTGGCCACACTGGTGTCACTGCGCGGGTCACGCAGCTTTGCTCTTTCGATCTGCCGCTTCGCCGACGGTCGCAGACAGCCATTTAAAGCGGCGCGTGGGTTGGGGATCGTGTGCGCATGCTCCGAAGAGAGCAGCTGTCTGCACGCTGGTGCCGTCGGCTGCTCTCTAAAGGGACGGCATTTCGCATTGGCACAGTGCAAGCAGCATAGCGTGACTGGCTGCAAGCAAAATCCGCCGTTTTCGGCACACAGGCGAGCATCACTTGCGGCCAGTCATGCCACGCCACTTGTGCTGTGCCAACCAAAATGCTGTCAGCTACTCTCTTCAAAGCGTGTGCAGAACGATCCCCAACCCGCGCGCTGCTTTAAACGACTGTCTGCAACCATCGGCGAGCGGCCTGGGCACCTTTTTCTTCGTGCAATGTATTGTGCGTCAGCGCAGTCGGCGCGAAGAACGCGCGGATGGAGCAAGAGCCATCTCAACATCTGGCATCTCGAACCGCGTGAGCCGCATCCTGTTACAAGCCGACGTAGCGCGTGCACCCACGCTAAGTCGGACTATATATATATACAGGGTGTTTCAGCGAACACTTTCAAAATTTATTTAAGGTTGCCTGTGGCAGATAGCCCAATTCTAGTTAATGAGCTGGTCTTCTCGAGAGGCGGACGTTACTTGCACAAAAACTTTTAATGCATAATCGACTCATCAACAAAAATTCACTAATTAAGTTTGTAACTAATTACCTGATGGCCCATATTCCAATTTACAAATTGTAGCCGCGGAGCTTGCAAGGCGGATCAACTTGGAATTAATTCTCAGGATGGCACCAGTTTCGAGATAATTTCCGAACTTTGCGGAGAAATGCATTGGCGTTCCAGTTAATTTTGTGCTTCAACACATAAAGCGACGTTTTGTTAGCAACTAACTGAATGCCAATGCATTTCTCCGCAAAGTTCGGGAAATAATATCACGAAACTGGTGTCATCCCGAGAATTCGTTCCAAGTGGATCCGTCTTACGAATCCACGACCACAATTTGTAAATTGCAATATGGGCCATCAGGTAATTAGTTAAAAACATAATTAGTGAATTTTTGTTAAATATTCTATTAAACATTTCAATTTCTTGTGCAAGTAATGTCCGCCTCTTCGAGTAGATCAGCTCATGAACTAGAATTGTGCTATCTGCCACAGACAACCTTTAAGAATTTTTGAAAGTGTTCGCTGAAACACCCTGTATATATATCAACATCAGCCTATATTTATGTCCACTGCAGGACGAAGGCCTCTCCCTGTGATCTCCAAATACCCCTGTCTTGCGCTGATTCCAACTTGCGCCTGGAAATTTCCCAACTTCACCCCACTTAGTTTTCTGCCGTTCTCGACTGTTATAATGTGTGTGTATATATATATATATATATACGCACCTTAACCGAGCAATTTTCACACTTTCATTAGTTCAAATTTTGTATAATTTGCATTTTCATAGCATCCCCGCAGAATTTGAATTAACAAGCGTTAATGTATATCAAATTATTCCATATAACAAAGTAAATCTAAAATGTCATTCTTTCACATGTGAGAAGCTTATTGTGGAGTTTCTACGATAGAATATAAGTCAGTACACTCAAGATTCATATAATGAGCATGGATGCCATCCTTTTATGCACGAGAAGCCTATGGTAGACGTTCCTACGATCAAATATGTGTGTCGGTACAGTTACACCGATATAATGAATTATGACATAACGAAGTAAATCTAAAATGTGTCTTGCCGCTACAGTCAAACCTCGATATAACGAACCTCGATTTAAGGAAATTCGCGATGTAACAAACTATTTTTATTTCTCAATCTTAGTTCTAATGAAATAACGAAACCTCGATATAAAGAAATTCTTGATATAACGCAATTCTCGAAACTAAGTTTTTCGATGCAAGTACAACTTCGTTAGTCGAGGTGTGACTGTATAAGCATGGGATAAATACATGCCTATAGCTTATACAGCTAAATCTCCATATAACGAAGTCGGTAAAGTTGGCAATTTGCTTCTTTATATCGAAAAGTTTGTTTACATTGAAATTCCAACTTTCATACAAATAAGTACAGTCGACGATGGATTCTTCTTATGTGGAAGGGGCCACAAAATCGGGCAATCAGAAAAGGCTAATTTGAATGCGAAAAAAATCATTTTTCTGAATCTGAGTCGGCAATGAAGATCATGTTTTTCGTGCTGAGTTGACTTAGCATCACATCAGCAGTACGAATGAAGCCAGCCACGTTTTCGCATGCACTCCCCCCCCCCCCCCCCCCCCCCCCCCCCGGCTGAGTGTCACCCACAGTGGGGTGACGCTATCACATAAGCGCGATGCGAGGAGTGAATGCTTCGTCTGCGTTTGGCTTCCGAGCCTCTGAAACTTGACATTACAGAAGTTTTCATTTGTTTTATGTATTTTTTGTGGTGGCACTGAAAGTTGTTATATTGAAATCATATATAACACACTTCATTATATTAAGGTTCTAAATGCGTGGTGTTCTGTGGACCAGAAAGTTAAAGCATTGTTTCATCGACAAATTCGTTATACAGCTGACTTCCATTATTTGACCCTGACAGAACTGACTAAATTGATCGAATTATCCGGCTGGTCGATTAAACAGATGCAGAAAAACACCAAAATGCTGCTCGTTTCGTAGTATTTGCCCCGAGTCTAAAAACAACCCCCGCACTCAATGTGCACCCACTTTCTATGTATCCAAAGTAGAAAACTAACATAGATGTCACATTGTCTCCCAAACACAGGAGAAATTTAACGTGCACTCTATTTTTTAGAATGGCAATTGGTTTCCTAAAGTGAGCTTCGCCACATGGTTTTTGATGTCAGCTTTGCCGCATTACACCTTGTTATGCGGTAAAGTGAGCAAATGTCGCGAAGGCGTTTTTGGTTCCGTATGCAGTTGCATCACGCAGGGAATTCTTGGTCCAGTTTCCTTGGAAAACAATAGGCACGCATTAGAATCGGGTATATACCGTAATCACGACATTGTGAAGTACCATTATTGCTTGAAAATCTTCCTAGGGCAGGATGAAAATAGGCGTTTTCAACGGGAGACGTGTGTTACAACGCATGCACTGTACCCTAAGCTCCGCCGAAACAGACACTGCCACTAAAGGAGTTGTTATTGTAGTTTCCATAGGTTTCAGGTGCGTGCGTGCTGACTTCTCAAGTTCAAATTATCTAGCAAATGCTAATTTTAGAATCGAAATATGGAACGTTTGGACCCAAATAAATGCATGGGCGCCAGCCGAGGCCTTTGGTCACGATTGAATTAACCGAAGAATGAAGTTAACTGCAGTCGAATTAATAGAAGTATTGAAGTTCTTTATATCGAGGTTTGACTGCATAAACACACTTCATTATATTGAGGTTCAAAATGCGTGGCGTTCTATTGGCAAAAAGTTGTATACTTCGTTATATTGAGAATTTCATTATATTGAAGTTCGTTGTATGAAGGTTTAACTTTATAATGAAGGTATTTCTATGTCACATGGGACTTCGTTGTGAGGGTTTAACTTTAAATGAAGGTATTTCTATGTCACATGGGACTTCGTTGTGTTATAACAAAGTTCAGCTGTGCTTTGATCGGAATTTAAAAGAGCATGGTCATGCTTGCGGCAACCGAATAGCTTGAAAAGCACTTGACCTACATTTCACGCTGCAGGGAGGAGATTGTGAGTGCTATCCACCGGAACAGTGTGGTGGTGATTTGTGGCGAGACCGGATCTGGGAAGACCACACAGGTTCCCCAGTTCATCTTCGAAGACTACATTCGGGGAGGCCAAGGCTCCAGATGCAACATCGTGGTCACCCAGCCAAGGAGGATTGCAGCCATCTCCATGGCCAAGCGGGTGGCTCTCGAACGGGACGAAGAGGTTGGTTAATGTATTTAAGGGAACCTTTCTTTGCCTTTCCTTAGACTTTTCCACTGCTGCTGCTGTGGCTGTCTTGCACGCCACTTTGTTAGGTGCTTCGTGGCAGGAGCGTGTAAGAGAGGAAAGGCGACATGGGAAACTCATTTGTATCTTTGCATTGCATTGCCACATGACTCTTGACTGGTGTAATTTTCCATTGCCCCCCACAAAAGCATTGTAGAAGCTTGTGGGGGTCTTCCCCAACCCGTAGCGTGTGTAATCGCAGCTACGTAGGGTTCGGGCGAATAAGGCAACAAGCGTCAACTCAACAACGTTTATTGCTGTTGGAAATAAAACACTCTTGCAGAGGGAAGTCCGCTCTGTATAATAAGTAAATAAATAGGCTTGCCTCATCGCATGTAGTAGTCATGCAAACGAGGTCACTCACGGGTTTCAGCGGGTAAATCCGTATCGGCAGGTAGGTCAAGCGAGGTCAGAGAGACCCGGGGGTCTCTCAGTCGCACTCTTTTTATCTTTTTACCTTTCCCCGAGGAGAGTGTCCTCCTCGCCCGCCGGATACTTTCCCTCTTCCCACGTGGGCACGCGCGTCGCGAGAGGCGAGCGAGAACCGGAGAGGGCAAAGTGCATTTCTCCCGTGTCCGCCCGGCTACCGCCGCGTGCGCTCCGTTCGCAAGCGACGGGCGAGCGCTCGCGGGAGAAGGTGGCAGCATGTGCTCCCCACAAGCTGCAGTGCTTACCTTTGTACTAATGTGCTATAGTCCAGAGGGGAGGTAGATAGAATGGTAGAGAGAGGTAAAGGAGGAGCAGAGAATGGGGTAGAACCGGCGCATTCATGAAATGAGTAATAGCAACCTTGCTACTCTTCGCTCACCGCCCATCATACATGGGGGGAGGGTGGGAGAGGGAAAAGGCGACGTAAGAAGGCAAGGAAATGCTACTACGACACACCCAGCTGTTGCAAACAAACTTGATAAATTTAAGCTAAAGGTACGGTACGTTTCTACTGTTTATGAAAAATAAACACCGTGCAAATTTGTCTTGCGAACAACTGACGCAGGGCATGCAGACGCAAAGCGACATTAAAGTACCGTAGCGTCTAGGCGACACTGCGGAACCGACTACACATCAAATCAACACATCTGTGCCCGCCGCGACAGCTTTGCGGCTGTGGCGTTTCTCAGGTCGCGGGTTCGATCCAGACAGCAGCAGCTGCATTTCGACTGGGGCGAAATACAGAAACACTCGTGTACTTAGATTTAGGTACACATTAAGGGGGGACGCGGCTTTCGCATCGCGATATTTGGCCAAAAACCGATTTTTTGAAATCACATTTTCAGTTTGTATGACTTCTTTTCTATTTTATTTCAAAATTTCGTCACGGAAAATCGCGCGGAAATGATGTAAAAAATGTTTATCGAAGCTAAGGTGGCGAGGAGTTTCTCGAAAATAGCGAAAAACGGCATTTTTCAAGCCGCGATATCTCCGCAACCGCGTAACCTAGCGCCGCCATCTTGGTCTCTATGGATAGCGCGATTCTCCGTCTTCAAATCTGGCGCCTCGGCCAGCTGCACCAGGCAAGAGCAAGCGCACAGCAAGCAAAAGTTTCAAGGTCTCGCGGCGGTTTCTGATCGGCAGCGCGCGCCACGTGACTGTACACGGCTCCGGATTGGTCTCCCGGGCGGTTGCCCTTAGCAACCGGCGGAAAGGTCGTTGCTCGCCGCTACGGTGGCTAGAATCGCCGCGCTGACGGCGCTGAGGAGCCGATTTCGCGTCTTTTCAAGTCGTCGCGGCGTGGTTTAGAGATTGTATCTCACTTATGATAACGGACGGCGCTCGCTTGTTAGAGAAACGAAAAACGTTGTCAAGCTCAGCCCTTCTTAGCTTGAAGAACGGCTCTCGTCTGTTATCATGGGCCGGCGATTGTTCAAGAAGAAACGCAAGACTGCGCATCAATTTGGTGCTCGTAAGTCGAAGCCACCGATCTCTAACACAAATTTGCTCCGGCGACTTCAGCAGTGACAAAGACGGTGGCATGCAGCGCGACGCGGATGTGCAGCTGAGCACCTCAAGCACGGATGGAACATCGTCCGCGCGTATTGGCGAAACTGTTCAGGAAACCCAGCCGAAAAAGATGCAATGCGGAAAAAGAAAGCTGCAAAAGCTCATCAGACCATCAGGTCAGATGGTCAAGCGATGCCGCATCGCAAAGGACACAAAGGACTATAACCTGGTGCCTATTAAATTTTGACAACTTTGAACCTTGTTTTCCGCTCAGTACAGTTTTTTTGGCAGTGTTGCTCAGCTCGTGGAGCAGATATCTTGGTAACTACTTTACACATTTTGATTGCGTTTGTTTTGTCAGACTCACTGAACGTACTTAGGGGATAGCGCTCTTCTTTTTTATCCTAGTGTTTTAAGAATTCGTAGTAGGGTTCCTTGTTTGCAGTGTAAGCGTGCTCACTGCAGTGGGACTGGAGAAAACATAAACTACAAATTTTAGTGTTGAAAAAAATTATTTCGAGAACGCTATCCCCTTCTGCATACATTTGGCTGTGCATACAGTATTTAACAAACTTTTCACTTGATTCGTAAATCCTCCAGTCCCTCCACGAGGTTCAAGAAAGAAATAATTTGTCTAGCAAAAAGTTTTCATGTACCGCTTTGAAATTTTTATGAAAGCATCATAGAGCCATTCTTATTCTATGTACCAATTTTCATTGACATCCACCAAGAAACAAGAAAGTTGGTACCGAAAGCCGCGTCCCCCCTTAAAGAACCCCAGGGTCAAGGAATCCGGACACAAGTGCATAACTTACTACACGGCATTGCTGCTGTGTGTGTCTTGTGTTCTCTTCTTGTGTCCTTGATTGCTGGCATTATGTGTGATGGCATTTATGTGTAGTTGCCAAGGCTATAGCTGATGTGATGGTGCTTTCTTTGCAGCCCCACAGTATGACCAAGAGATGGACTCACGGCTTCTGCAGCCAGGTGTGGCAGTGGGCCTGGCCTGGACTGCAGCTGGGGGCGAGATTATGTTTGTGGAGGCATCACGCATGGAAGGCGACGGGCAGCTGGTCCTCACGGGGCAGCTTGGAGATGTCATGAAGGAATCAGCGAAGCTAGCCCTTAACTGGCTACGCATTCATGCTGACAAAGTATGTGTGCTATCTGCTCAGCGATTTAAATTTTTGTCTCGCTGCTCAGTGTAGCTTTGGCCTTTCCTGTGGCACTTTGCATGGCTTTCAACCATGAGATAAGCTTCATTTAAGCTCATAACACTCATAGGCATCATAAAACACCGACGGTTTAACTAGAGTGTACTAGAATGGGGGAGTGGGTCCAGCGGACAGCCTTAGCAAGTGGCGAGGGTGAAGCAAAAAACACGGAAAATCTGGCGGCGCTGCCGTTGCCTTCTTCTGAATCTCCGGCCAATAAACGTTGGCTCCGGCTGTTTTCGGCAGCGCTCATAGGCTGAGGCAAGCTCGCGGGCTGAGTAGCTGTCGTCTGCTCGACGCACCGTCGTTGTTGCGTCGCTTTCGTTCTTTCCGTCTCTCTTTTTCCATTTTATTTACAATAGATCGGGGGGAATAATCTCAGTGTTACCGCCACGAAGTATCCGCCTGTCAAAGCTCCATGCAGCGGCTGTAGGGTCTCCGACGCGACAAGCATCCGGCCGGCGAGTGGGGCCGCTCATTCAAAAGAAAGTGACGGTGGCGCCACCTGGATTTTCCATAAAAAAATGCCTCAGTGCAGAGCCCTCGTTGGACCCACTCCCCCAATCAAGTACACTCTAGTTTAACAGTGCACATGTTTCCTTTGATTGCAGTTCCACCTGCCAGTGCAAAGGGCACTGATCTGATGGAAGGCCAGATGTACATATACATTTCCAGCTGGTGCTGTTGGCAAAGATGGACCTTCGGCTGCATCACCATTGTTACAGTGCTGGTGTCGCTCTTCACTGGCCGCACAGTCCTTCCTGATGTGGCCATGACAGGCGAAATACTCTGCAAGGCTTGGTACTCGGTATGAATTCTTTTCTTGAAGGGTTGCTTTTCCATATAGTATCATCATTTTAATAGAATTGGCACAGCCTGTAGTTTGGTTGTGTTGATTCGAGGAAGGGAACGGGCCATGTAGTTTATCCATTTAAGGGCCAGTTTATTTTGTTGTACCTCCATTTCTTTTAACAATGAAAGGCTTTGTGTGAATCATTGTTAGGTCTGTGTGAAGGAAATGCAAGCAATGGTACTCGACAGGCATCAGAGGGTCTCCTGCAGATATTCATGACCCCTTTGGCATCTTGCCGTGTTGGTACTGGGCACGTGAACAACAATAAATTACATACAAGCGCTCTGCACTGCCATGAACACGCAACTGTGTGATTAGTCTTATTGGGCGGGATTGGCACGTTGGCCTGCCGACTGGGTCCAATCAAGCCAAGCCGCCCACTAGTGGCCAGACTTTTCGAACACGGAGGGACTGCATGTGATCCGTATTCCACTACGACGTTGTCAGCTGTGCCCCTTGCATCGTATCTCGCGCTCGATCGCAAAAAACGGGCAAGTTGCACTCGGTCATACAAAGCTTAGGCCACAGCGAAACTGTCGATCTTCAAGTCTTACTGGCTGCTACTACTAGGTATTAACTTGGTTGCTGCTAGGTCTTAACTTGGTTTAACTTAACTACTCATGTAGGAAGGTATTCTCGAGCGATCATTTTCGGAGGTACCTTCCCTTTCGCGACATTTTGCGTTACTAGCGTTGGACGCGTCGACGCCTACGAGCAACAGCGTTCCTGGCATGCCACAAACGCAGGCAGGCTAACCAAGGTTGGCACAGTGCCAAGAACGCTGTTGCTTGCCAACGCCGAGCGCGTTGAGGCTAGGCGCTCGATATCATCGGCCAGCTTCGCTGTGTCTTGAGCTTTGCGCAGCCTAATGCAAGCTTTCACCTTTTTTCTCCTGGCTCGGCACGCCGCGGAGAGGCGGGGGTCGGGAAGGGAGGGAGCTGGCGAGGAGGAGACAGCATGCGCGGCCCTCCTGGTTGCCATGGCTACGGCGCGGCAGTTTCTTGATACGAACCACAAATTACGGCTGGCTTTAACAACTTCGCTGTTAATAAGGTCAACATGTGCGAACATATTGATGGCAAGCTTATTGTGACAACTTGTCAACAGCCACTTTGCGGCCACACTCACTGCTTTGTCAGTAGTTGGCAACCAAAGTAGTGGTTCGTACCTATCAACATTATGGTAACTTTGTTCATGGCCACCATTTTTGCGGTACCGTGCACGCGGTTCATGGCCATAACACCTTGCATCCTAAATTTTTGTTATTTACTTAGAATTAGGTCCACATTAAAGAAACCCAGGTGGTCCAAATTATTCCGGACTCCCCACTACGGCATGCCTCATAATCAGATCGTGGTTATGGCAACTAAAACCCCGTAATTCTTTATTATTATTATTATATTATTATTATTATTATTATTATTATTATTATAAATTGGTGGTAGGGTTAGGTGGTGGTGTCAGAGTAATTCAGTCAAGTCAGAGTAATTGTGAAAGTCAGAAGAATCAGGTGCTAGAAAAATTGAGATGTGACTATACTTGCATCTGTTTTGGGATTGGACAACTTTTCATACCTTGGCACTCTTATGCCTAGTCTGCCAACAAATTATGTATCACAACTGTTACCATGTGCACAACCAGCAAAACCATGCCACATCATTTCCACATCCACAGTGAAATGTTTGCAGAAATTGCATTATTCTTGAAGATGCCACAAATATATGCATAGGCACTGGTGTAAAGAATGCCAACAGCCTCAAAAGCTAAGCCAAAGCTGACAAATCATTGTGGTTGGTGTGTGCTGGCTAAACTGGTTATGGGGGGGGGGGGGGGGGTGCTGAAATTGTGTTAGAAATTGTAGGGATGCATAAATCTTACTGCTTATTTGTGATATCAAATAATCTTCTATCTACATCTTGCTGTGCCTTGTGACACTGCCCACGCACAATCTTGCCCCCAGCAGCCTCCACACAATATTTCTTTAATCCATCACTACTGTTCTCGTTCAATTCGAGCCCCCTCCTTCTTCCTCAGATTGAGGATTGCCATGGTTTAGCAGAAAATGCCATTTTTATCTGTACATAAGTAGCAAGATCACATACCGCTCCTTGTCACTGTCAGGTGGCAGCATTCGACAGTGATATGGTTAGTCTTTGTTTCTGAATTGATTGATTGAACTTTTGTTTGTCTCAGTTGGTGAGGATTTATCTCTTTAGATCTGTTTAGAAGGATGGTAGTTTGTGCATGTTAGTACTCAATAAAGAAGAATCAACTATTGTGAACTACGAAATAAGATTGGGAACCGAGAGGCTCGATTTTATTAGTCATAACCACATAAAGCCAACAGACAACGAAGCCAAGGAAAGCATCGGGAAATTAAGTGTAGTTGAAATTGGAATGTAGAAAATAATGAAGAAGAGGGAAATGAAAGTGGACGAAAAGATAACTTTTCGCTGGCGGGAGCCGAACCCGCAACCTCCGCATTACGCGTGCGTTGCACTACCAATTGTGCTACAGAGACGGCCATCAATTCGTCCACTAACTTGGGTATTTATGTTTACTAGATCTAGCCCTAGGAGTGTTGGCCAGCGCCACTCAGAACCATGGTGGGCGGATGTGGAGCATCCTTTTTAGCCCGATGGCATCACGATACACGTGATGCTTTCTCCCCCGATGCTTTCCTTGGCTTCGTTGTCTGTTGGCTTTATGTGGCTATTGTGAACTAGGCATTCACAGAAAAAAAAAAACACATACACTTCATAAGCGCATGTTGTGTTTGTATGTGCCTTTTTGTCTGTCCCTCTCTAGTTTGGATTTCTTTATTCTTCCTTATCTGTTTAGAGTTGCAGTAATGCTGTAAAGTTTTTCTGTCTGCCATATCTGACAAGCTGTGTGCTCTGTGACTGAATCTTGTTACATTAAAATGTAAGAAACTATATATATATATATATATATATATATATATATATATATTTGATTATTTCCATCACTGGGCACATAGCGTTTAATTTGGCAGATAACACTGGTGGTCTTTCTCATATTTGACCAACGTACTACTAGTTGCTATCTGTTAACCCTTCTCTTTGAACCTGAATAAGCAGTTACAGTACGCTTTGGATCGTTAAACATAGGATACTTCAACCTTCCTTTGAATTAATTTGACCATGTTTGAAAGTCTGAAAAGATGCTTGTGCTTTCTGAACACCTCCTTTTAATTGAAATATTATGCAACTTAACCTGTTTTGCATACCGTGCTGGTGCTGAATTGGCAAAAGTCTTCTTTATATGTATGAAAAAGCTGTAACTAAATATTTACTTGTGTAACTGTCTAGGTTGGTGGCATTAAAGACAAGGTGCTGGCAGCCCATCGTGCTGGCATGTGCAAAGTTATACTGCCTAAGAGAAACAAGAAAGACTTGCAAGAAGTTCCAGCATCTATCAAAGTGAGCATTTGGTTTGTTTTGCCACACCTGCATGGTATCACTCTTGTATCTGGTGCTCATATGCAGTACGCTGTTCCTTGCATTTAAGTGCTTTGTTGAAGGCCAAGCTTGCCAGTTAGAAAAAAAAGTATTTATGGTCTTATGGTAAATAAGTACAGTCAAACCTTGAAATAATGAACCTCCATTTAGCGAAGTCTGTGATATAACAAACTTTTTTTAATTTCCCCATCTCAGTTTCGCTGAACACAATGTATTTTCCCCTGCGATTCAGCAAAGTAAACTGTTCCACAGGTTCTATTTTATAAAGGGTTCAGGAGTGAAACTTTGGTAAGCTCAGATGATGAAAGTAGAAAAGTCTTAAGCTCTGCTCTCTAGTACAGTGTAGACCGCTTATAACGTAAGTCGCCGGAGCCTCGAATATCCACACTGTAAGTGGTACAGCACTATAACCAAAGCAACAATTTTCAAGGCCCACACACATGCAAAACATGTGCACCGAGCCGCCACGCGTATGCGACAGTCGAGGAATGCGGCTAGAACGTTTGCATTCAATTTACAGTCGAATCTCGTTAATTCGAACCAAATCACGCGGCGGCGCCTCCGACCGGCATTGCTCCGGCACCACCATAGAGTAAAAGCTTAGGAGAGACCCCTCAATGTCGCGCTGCGAACAAAACAAAAAAAAAAAGAAAAGAAAAAGAAATAAATAAAAACGCGGCGGGACTTTCACCCTCTCTGAAATGGCAAGGTCGCCGATTCTGCGTTGCGCCGGAACATGCGTGTACATGCTAACGTCTGAGCCACGCTACCGTAGCCACGCGTAGAAAATGGCAGTGAACCCTTCTTTCTCTTTTATGCTTCCTCTACTTTTTAGTCACGTGTTGACCTTGCACGCTGTGGCTACGGCGCAGAGGGAAGCAACGGCGCTGTCCCAGGCCGACCAACAAAATTGCCACGCCGGCAAACGCCCGCTTCCCGATAACGGCAGAAAACGAAACTTGGGAAGCTGGCGCCGAGCCGGCTGGAGCGGCGGCGCCTGCAGGCGCGCACGGTGACAGTCGAAAGTGAGGGAGCTACAAGGGAGGGCGAGGGGAGCCACCGAAGCGGCGGAGTTGCCGAGGCGAAATCCGCTTCCCTGCCACCCTCCTCCCTCACATCCCACGGTCTCCGCGTGTACCCTTCGCCATGCCGTGCCAGCGCCGCCCGTTCCCTCCCTGAAGTTTCGTTTACTGCCGTTATGGTGAAGCGAGCGTTGGCCGGTGGTTGGCAGTTTCATGGCCCTCGCTCGCTATGCGTGCCGTGATATTTTCTTGCACTCAAGGTTCTGGTTTCAGCCTCACTGGCTGTTCGTTCGCACCACGTGCCCTTCTCCTCCACTTTGTCTCTCTTTCTTCCTCGAGCACTCCTTGGGGCGACCGTTTGAGGGGAGCGTTCGCCGTCTCCGCTGACTTCCGTACTCCCAGGCACCCGCACTGTAACTGGTATTTCGTTTCCCGCAACTGCACTATAAGCGATACGTGTATACATGGAGTGCTATGGGAAAATTAACGGGAGTCTGAAAAGACCGCACTATATCCGGTCCTGCACTATAAGCGGTTACGTTATAAGTGGTCTATACTGTACTTGAGTGGCAATGTATTTCCTGGTTGTTAAGCCATGACAAACAAATAGTTACAGAGTTTATATATTTATACAAATACACATCTTCATGTTGCTGGGCATAAAAGAAATAGAATCTGTTTATTTTCAAATGACTCATTGTGCAAGTAGTCAGTGAGATTGCTGGTACTATAGTGTCCTTAAATTTTAAAAACATAAAAACATTAGGATTCAGCAAACATGTCTCATCTTTTTTGAGCCATTGGGGGTACCACTGCCAAGCAAGGGCATAAGAGAAATAAAATGTAATTGCTGAATCCTGTCATTCTTAAACTTCAAGGATGCTTACTACTAGTGCTCTGTCATTTTGAACTTTGGGGCCAGAATTCAATTGCTTCTATTTACATGTTCGTCTAAGACACAATTAGTCATACTAGGAATTGAAACAGCATCATGTAGCAATGCCTTATTAGCAAAACTGGAAACACTGGATTTTGGATTGCTTAGTGGTAGTAGTAGATAAGGAAAGGTGCACAGCACTTCAGGCAGGACATAGATGAGTGGACTGGACAGATGTTCTTGCTTTCTCCTTATCTTGTTTCCTGTCAGTTGTGCTTCCTAACCACTTTAATGTACAGTTGGCGTCACCCTTGTTCAAAGCATAGGAATGGCGGCCTCCGGGGTGCTCCGGAGGCAGCCAGCGACGTCTAACGCTAGCTGCTGGATCCGTCTAACGGTAGGCGCTGGCCACGTTTGGGCCCAGCAACTACCGTTAGATGTCGCTGGCTGGCTCCAAAGTGCCCCTGCAGCTGCCGTCCCCACGCTCTACACAAGGGTGACGCCGACTGTACTGCCAAAGCAAGTCCACACAGAGAATAGGGGACATTATTCATCTAAAGAAGTAATCCACAGATACTATCATAACTATGATCAGTGTGCCAGACTGTTTTTAAGCTTTTCAGCTGTGACTTCTTGGCATTGAGATTCTCATTGCTTATTTTGGTTGTTTGGGGCAGCTCAATAACATGTACAACAGTTTAAATTTAGTAACAAGGCTAAATACAGTGCTGTACAGGCGTGCAGGGCTATAAGATTCTTGACCACATCCATGCAGGAGGACCTGACTTTCTGTTTTGTGACTCACATTGAAGAAGTTCTCCAGGAGGCTTTTGAAGGTGGCTTTCCTGACCTACCTAGCTCTGTTGAACACGTGTTGAGCAAGCTGTAGCACTCTGTGTGGGACAGCTGGGAGCTTACTCAGTGGTGTGTATTTCTGCACAGCAGTTATGACATCATACCTTCACTATGTTAAAACACTGGCAGAGCACTGGCCATAAGTTTACTGTATATTTTTGCTAGGAGTTTATTTTTTATACATAATATTATGTGTAGGTTTGTCACTGACCGTACAACTGCTCTGTTTTCCGTGCCTCTGAACCTTGTTCACTCCAAGAGCTTATTCCGAGCAGAGGTAAGCTGGTCTGATATGTTGTTGTTAACTTTCTACGCACACTTTACTTTGTATGTTGGATGCAAGTTTGTGTGATTTGCTCTGTTGGGTACAAGTTCGTGAATTTGTACCCTGCCACTTGTAGCTTTTCTGAAATTCCAGGACTTGTGGCTGTGAGCTGGTGGCCTTGCACATTGATAAATTTGTTACAAAAACTGTTCAGTTTTCCTCATGTTTGTACAGTTGAACCTCGTTGTAACAAAGTCACACCTAACATGAAAATACCTTTTTTATGTGTAATGTTCATTCTAAGATTATATTCATTACACACTGATATCGGTGAGAAAAGTTTTAGATTTATCATTATATACGATATTTCGTTATGCTATTAATGCTTGTTTTATTGAGAGTCGACTGTATAATTTAACTTGAATGTTAAATGTGCTTCATTAGATTATTGTTATTGGAGTTATGTCTGTATTCATGTAAAACTGCCATGGTTGTTATAGCAGGTGACATGAAAAACAACATTGTGTTTGTGTGCCGCCTAGTTTTTATTTTAAAAGGGCCCTGCAATACTTTTTTTTCGTGTGGTAAATAAGCAATACTAAATGCAAGACAGTGCTGTAGTGTACACCTGAGCAAAGTATGACTCACCTGTATGCAGCAGGGAACATACAATATCGCTCTGAAGATTGCTCATGCTTTTCTGCAACATCTTCATATCTCTACCATAATTCAGTAGCCCATATGGTGCAGTAGAAATACACTACAACAGTTAGCTGGATTTTAGAGTACATCATGAGAAATCATTACTTTGGCAAATGCAATGTCAACAATGCTGTCATCAGCAATGCTATCATTCTTTGTTTGTTCTGTAAAAATAAAATTATGAAAGACAATTGCATTGGAAAGTGTTGTAGTTTAAGTTTTGCACTTGTGGTCTTCAGCCACTGTTGTCTGCTTGAGTTATGCCACCACCTCCATGGTGCAAGCTATAGCTTAATTGACTGCCTAGCTTAAAATGTGCTTGCACGCTCTGGTCCACTTTGCCTGCGAATTTGCTGCAGGCACTTGGAATCACCTGAAGGTGATAATGCGAAGGCATTATTGTTGGTTATTCTAGGTTTGTTGTCTTAAGATCCACACTTGAAGCACTGCATTTATCTTGTTCATGGTTAGTGTGTGTGTTTAGTCAAACGTACTTCAGTGGCTGTTGTGTTCTAGGTGAAGGCAAGTTGGTATGCAGCTATGCATGTGTTGACTGCAAAAGTGCTGGAACTCGTATGAAATTTCTATATCATGTGCTGCAGGGTGTTAAGCTCCAGCTAAGATGTTTAAAGCGCATTGCGCTGCTGATGTTTGTGTAGCAGTCACAGGGGCAGATTTATTGGGTGGCTGCCTCGTCGATGTGCCTGACCCTTTCTCTAATATAAGAGAAAAAAAGACTAATTTACCTTTGGAGCTGTGAGGCATACTTTATGTAATCATATCATAAGAAGCCAACGAACAGACACCAAGGACAAATTACTTGTACTACTAATTGAATTAAAGAAATGATAAATTAATGGAAATTAAAATGGATGAAAAAACAACTTACTACAGGTGGGGAATGATCCCAGGTCTTCTCATTACGCATGCGATGCTCTTACCGATTGAGCTACTGCGGCGCCGTTTTCCCATACACAAAGTGTATGGGAAAACGTGTGTCTGTATGGGTTCCCTTTTTTCTTGTACATTACATAACGAAGGTCTCGAATCCGGCAACATTGATGCCTTCAGGTAGCCTGTGTGAGTTTATTGACCAGTTGCCTTCACCCAAAAAGATCATGTGCTCATATGACGCCTGAGGCAGAAAAGATGTTCCACATCTGCCGCCAAGGTTTGTGAGTGGTGGCATTGGCTAAAACTCCCAGGGTTAGTTCTAGTAGTAAAGACATAAATACCTCACAAAGTGTATGGGAAAATGGTGCCGCGGTAGCTCAATGGTAAGAGCATCGCACGTGTAATGCGAAGACGTGGGATCGTTCCCCACCTGCGGCAAGTTGTTTTTCATCCATTTGAATTTCCATTTGTTTATCATTTCTTTAATTCGATTAGTAGTACAAGTAATTTCCCCCTATGTTGTCCTTTGTGTCTTTGTTGGCTTCTTATGATTAATAAAAATCGGGCCCCTTGGTTCCCTTCCTTCTCGTTCATGTTTTATGTAAGTTGTATTAATCAGATATGGTCACTATTTTTATGTTGCATCTGAAGCTTAAGTTTGCTGCTGCAATATTTCAAGCTATCATGTAATTGGCAAAATTTTCCTATTCCATGATGTTGATTAATGAGTAATTAGAGGTAGTGATTCCTCAAATTCTCTAGTGAGCATTACTCATTCCTGTAATGCTACATTATTGTTATCTTCATTGCTGAGGATAATGCTATCTTTGCTTCGTCTTCCGCGATCTTGTACATTGTTCTCTTCTTTTTGGCTTAAACAGAATCATAGTTGTTATTGTCTGCAACGGGGAAATTAAGCTTCTCATGAAAAAAATTATCCTAAATTCTTAGTCTGGAACTAATCTTGGGCAGACTTCCAATAAAGAAATGAAATCATACAGATCCCACACACTTTGGGAATTGGTGTAAGCGAAGCTTTGGTGAGCTGGCCAGACAATGCGGCACATCACAATAAGAGAGGCGCAGCTGATTTCAGCAATGAATGCGCCCCGGAACCATCCTTAGTCACGGCAGCAAACGACACGCGCTACCACTGACCACAGCATTTATGGCACCTTTGAACTCAATAAAGCTTCATTATATATACAGCCTTGGAACCACCAGCTGGTTTTGTCACACTGAAACTGTCGAATTGCAATTCATCATATGTGGTTGCAATTGAATGACGGTGTGGCTGCATTGGCTTCTTTTTTAGGCATAAAACTGCGGTCTGCCTTGTCAGCTAGCAGAATGCCTGCTTTAACTTTTATAAGTAAATTGTTGCTGTGCAATGCAATTCACATGCCAAGCATTTTTAAGCACTGGCTTGCGCAACGGAAGCTTAAAGTTGCTATAGTATATCTTTGTATCCATGCATCTGTGGCCTAATCTGAAGCATAGGGCTGCTGTGCTTGAGGTCCCGGGTTCAAAATCCACCATTGAACGCAGTTTTTTTTCTCTGAGATGGGCAACGACATGCCAATTTATTGGGTGGTAGGCAACGAAAGCCTTGCTTTAAAAGCTCATGCAGATCCCACGCACTGTGGAAATCAGTAAAGCGACACTGTGGCCTGATGACGTCGTCACTTGCACCCACCAATTGTGCCACATTACGCCCTCTCCGTTCATGCTATGACATTGCACGTGCCAATCGGCGTGCATTATGGCCTTTCATCTCGGCTTGCACCCTCGTCTCTACAGTCTTAACTACCACCACTGACCACTGCA
Source organism: Dermacentor silvarum (assembly GCF_013339745.2). Lineage (NCBI taxonomy): Eukaryota > Metazoa > Arthropoda > Arachnida > Ixodida > Ixodidae > Dermacentor > Dermacentor silvarum. The sequence continues at coordinate 4,557 of NW_023606818.1, read as the reverse complement.
TCTAAATCCATCAGGCGCCATAAAGAATGTTTTACGTTAAAGGTAACCACCACAGTATTAAAACCCATCCCACTCCACAAGGAAAGTTTCACATTAAAAAAAAGTGTAGAACAAAAGAGTTTTTTGGTATCGTTTTATTGCAGGAGGATCATGAAGCCGTTGTATGAACATTTTAGGTTGAAATTGAGATGTCATGATATCTTAATAAAATTGCTGGTTCAACCACACTATTGCTGCAGGCTTCTGGGCAAAGTTGTAAGAATATGTGATAGAACTAATAATAATGAAATAAGTGCAGGGTATTGAAACACATCTTTAGCTTCTAAATTTTCTAGTTAGTAGAAGAAAAATTAGTGTCTTCATAAGGATTATGAAAATTGAAAATTGCCTTTATTTTTCCCAAACAACAAAATTAGGGAGAGGACCACAGACTGAAAGCTACAAAAGTTAGCTTGAGTGTGTCTGAGGCCCAACATAAGTAAATGCATGGCAGAGAAACAAAAATGCAGTCAACAATCTTAAGTCATAGCATGATACATACACACAAGATTACATTAAATTTAATTGCAACTGAAAGAGCAAACATTCATATATAGGCAATAAAATGTTTCAACACTGCAAACAGTCACAAAAATCTGAAATTTCTGAATATAAATTGTAATAAATGAAATATTCTAGAAGTCCCTTGTAACAATTTACATAAAACAAAGGCCTATATACTGGACATTACAAATATCGCTGAAATCCTTTAAGTGTGAGGGTACTTGCATTCGTTTCGTATTTATTTAGTATCGTTGGCATCAGAATTGCAAAGTTTGATTACCATGGTTTCATTATGGTTCGAGGTACAGTCCACTTTTCACTGCATGGAGTATGAACAACTTTATCCTTTAGGTTATGACAGCAAGAGATTTCAGAAACTCATCACTGCAGGTTGGTGAAAATCTAACGTAATAGAGTAGCCGATATTCAAAAGTAGTGGTAATGCTAATAATATTATACTGTACAAAAAAATCTCTAGTGTGTGCTCTATAACTAATGCCAACAATATGCCTCACGGCTTTCTTTTGCAATACGAGTAGTCTATTAAGGTTAGTTTTTGATGTCGAGCCCCAAACCAAATGACAGTAATTAACATGAGATTGAAAAACAGCGTGATAGATGATTAGCTTTATTCGCGTAGCGAAATCACATCAGCATCTAGAAAGAAAACCAACTGACTGATACAACTTCTTTAAATATGAGCTATATGATTTTTTCCATCTCATTCAGGAATCAAAAACAACTGCAAGTGATTAAAAATTTTCTAGTATTATATATACTCGATTATTGCTAAGCACAAGGTGATTACTAGGGTGACTACACAATTTACAGGCCGAAAGAAAACAGCTTTGGTTTTCTTAGTGTTTATGTAAAGTCTGTCTGCCCTTGACCACTCACTCAATGGTTCAAGAATAGCGTTGCCTCTGCCTATGAGCTCATAGGGGGTGTGCGTATCGTCGGCATAAAGAATGAATTGTGGATCACTAGAAATGTTAATTATATCGTTAATATAAACATGAAAAAGAAACAGTCCGAGAAGGCTACCTTGGGGAACGCTGCAGTCAGTTGATTGTAGAGCCGATAATTTACCATGAACGACTGCTTGGTTATGTTGACTTAAGTATGAGTGAAAAATATCAAGACAAGAGCCACGTATGCCATACTTTTCCAAGTCTCAATTTTTTGTGTCAATATTACATAATGTAATTTCTTTTTGTAGCAGCAAGGCAGATTCAGTTGATTTCCATACATACAGTCGGCGTCACCCTTGTGTAGAGCGCAGGAACAGCATCTGCGGGGGTACTCCGGAGCCAAGCAGCGACGTATAACGGTAGTTGCTGGGCTCAAACATGTCCAGCAGCTACTGTTAGACATCGAACCCAGCAGCTAGTGTTGGATGTCGCTGGCTGCCTCCGGAGCGCCCCGGAGGCTGCTGTTCTCGCTCTCTACACAGGTTGATGCCGAGTGTGCATATTTATACTACTAAACGATAATTTCCAATATATGGTAAGAATGTATTCAGCATTTCAGGAGATATGAAAAGCGTTTACATACATTGCACAAAATTTCTTGCAGAATTCATCTGCGACGTCTATCTAGGAGAATGTGATCGCATTCGAGCATTACATTCATTGCATTTTGGCGTGGTTCATAAGTTTGTATATATGCTTAGTGTAGCTAGATATATGATGATTAGGGCAACTCTGGTGCTCTGTAGATAATTCACTGCCCATGATAGTGAGTGCAGGACAGTGTATGCTAAAGTACTACACATATCTTCCCAATTTCAAGTTTTGTTATATTTCTTGCAAATTACATAATCAATTACACCTCCATTTTTGGAGTGCTTATGAAGCCTGAAGTTTAATTTACATAATGAAATAAGGGGTTTCATGTGTTGTGATGCTACCTTAATGGGACCCATTAAAACCATTTTGTGAGCTATAGAGTAAGGTTGCAACACATCTATTTGCAGGAAATGCAATCCGGTCCTGGAGTAGTGGTAGAGTGCCTGTGTCACAGCTGTGGCGTTCCTAGTTCAAGCCTTACTAATGGCGAGAATTTTCTTTAAAGTGAATAGCTTCCTGTGGCTAGTATGGCATGTTTTCCTGGATGTGGTATCCTGCCTAGGGAGAGGGTAACGCCTGCCTGGGTAACTGAGAGGGTACCGCCTGCTCCATGGCAATGGCAGGAGAGGTGAGGGCAGTCTTTTTCAGCTGGAGAAACCCACCAGGGTGGGAAAGGGTAGTTGGAGAAAATGGAGCTTCACCACCACTCTGTGTTGTAGATCGAACCTTGCCATTCTCCTTGCTGTTCACTTTGCCAGACCTTTATTGGTTACATATACGAAAAAAAGCCATGTAAGTTTGTTAAATTTGTTTTAATAAGTGCTATAAGATGCCCCTCCAATTCGTCCTCACCCAAAAAGAGTTGGAAGGGCGATGAAGGCACTGCACTGTGCAAGAATATAGCATATAGCAAGAACATAGACCCAAATGTGAACGTTTGCATTGTGCAATTTGCTATCATTGACAATCATTATTTTATGTTAGTACAATGTCTGAGCCTGATAGCTAGCCAGATTCAGTGAAATGGGAAGGAGAAGGCAAATAAATGCTATCGCACCATTGTTTGTTTGTGGCATTATTCAGTTTTCATTTTTATTTACGCTATGGGAACAAGTTCTGAAGCATGAAATGCTATCGCACCATTGTTTGTTTGTGGCATTACATTTTTTCATTTTAGTTACGCATGGGAACAACCCTGAGCATGCGAGGCACACATCCCTTCAGTGTGCCAGGCTTGTCTCTCACTGTTTCAACAAGTGTGGCGAACTTTGTGGTGGCCAGGTGCAGAGTGCCCTTGCTCGATGGCTGTCGCTACATAGAGCGAGAGGTGACTACCATGGAGGGGCCAAGCGTTGCTGCTTAAACATTGGTATGGTTTCAAGGCCAGGTAGCTAGCCAGATTAAGAAAGGAGGGGGGTGGTACGCAACAAGTGTTACGGCATTTTAAGAATCACTTGTGTTATGTGAGAGTTAACATGTAAACTGGCGTGCGTAGTGAAGTGAAAAAACTAATTATGCAGATCCAGTGCACATCTTGGAATCTATGTGGAACAAAGCTTTCGTGAAGCAGTCAGTCAAATGCTGTAAATTTGCCCATTTCATTCCTACGTGTTTGGCGTAAAGGAAACCGGCGTGTGCACATGTGCTCTCGCGTACCCATGCTACTCAATGTGACACCTTGCGATCATCCCAAAGAGCCAATTGACGTGGCACGGTAGAAGTATACAAGTGATTGTGGCCTAATGTTAGCATCTGGCTGCTCTGCTGGGGGGACCTAGGTTCAGTCCCTTACATTGGGCATGTAATTATTATTATTTTTTTTAAGTGTGAGCTATTCGGCAAGACAGCAGCAGCAATCACAGTCAGGAAAGTTCGGGAGCATTCGCTTTAAAAGTTTCTGCCAGCTGTTCTTTCACTGACTCTTAGGTCCATCCCTGTCATGACACCAGCTGCTTTCACTTCATCAGAAAGGGGGAAGATATTTAAAAATATGAGAGGTGCACGCTTGCATTAGTGCTTGTTAAAGCACACATCCAGAAGCCAGACTAGTCCATGACCTGTAACATGCACAGAACATGCTCTTGCATTCGACACATCACTGTTCAGACATGTAAAAATGTGTAGGTATTTATCTTTAGCAGAAGCGGCACATGTGCACCTTTCTTTCTTCCTTTATTTAAATCTGTTTATAAAAGGCAGTGTTTCAAAGCTGCAGTATGTTCTGTAGAAAGCTGCTGCTTGCACTAGCTGCGCATGTGTTACAGCAGGAATTTTAGTATTAGCTCTGTGACACGGCTTCATACATGAATGCATTAATTTATTACTGTTAGCCAAGCTAGAACATCAGAATACAGCAGTATGTGCTCACATAACCGTGCATGTCCATCACATTCGAAAATAAAAGTGACACATTGTGGGGATGAATAGTGGGGCGGAGGGTTTAGGC